>NC_143092.1:10101666-10411875 GCF_061535455.1 Colias philodice
CAATGGAAAGACCATACAGGCCTTTATAAAGTTTTACTGTCAATCAGTCAATTTAGCCAGTGCCAGTGAGTCTGGTTTACTTTAAGGTAACCTTAAACTGTTTAATGAATTATTTTATTCAGTGTAATTAATTTAAGATCATAGTAACGATCAATGTGTAACAAACATGCTTAATGCTTAAGGTACAGTTGTGTTAACATTGGTTATTATAGTTATTTTATATACAGATGTTATTTACTGTAGTATTTAGCCTTAGAGGCTCCATTGTTTATCCTTGATGACATTGATCTTCCTTTGAGTTATAATTTTTAAAATGTTATTTTTATCTTATTATTTGAACTTTGATTTGTTTCAAAGATACAGAGAAATAATTAATCAGTTCTTAGGTTCTAAGACTTAGTTCATTAGTATTGGCTTATGATTATCTGAGGAGAATAATTTAAAATTTAAAGGATATATGGTTAGTTCTTACATGAAAGAAAAACAATTTTTGTTGTTGCTACATAACCCCCTTGTATTGTTTTTAGAATTTAAAATATAACTTTATTTTACAATACAAGAGGTTCATTTAACATTCTGCAAGGAATGAAATTTAAGTTGTTAATACTCTTAGGTATTACAATATTAACAAGATAATTTATTTTCAACATAGCGTTTGTATGTCTTTCTTCACCAGCAGATATCAAACACATCTTCACCAACGCTGTGTGTTTTAGAAAGACACATAATATTGATGTTTTGCATTAAAACAAAACATGTATTATGTGTCGAATAAAACACACAGCGTTGCAGTTTACTGCTTGCTGATGAAGATGCTATGCCGGCAGAGGCAGATGACAGCGCTTCAAAGGTGATGTCAAATTGGCGATGACAGATGACATACTAGGGACGCGCTCTTGCTAGTGAGGTGAAAAATCCATCGATATTCGGTAAGGTGACCCTTTTTCATAGAGATATATAGGATTCATAGACAGCTTTCTTCACCAACGCTGTGTGTTTTATTCGACACATAATACATGTTTTGTTTTAATGCAAAACATCAATATTATGTACATGAACGTATAAATAAGACTATTTTTATGATTTCTACTATTTTGATAGGAAACTCTAGCTGTTAAGCTACTATGATGTTACATTGGCTCATCGAATTCAGATAAAAGAAAAAAAAGTTTATTAAAACGATTACAATGAATTGAATACTAATCATTTGAAAATTTTCATAGAGTATTCGCTGATTAAGTTTACGAAAAATGCATCATTATATATATTCATCAAATTGTATGTATCCACTATCCACAATACTACACATATTTAATGTATTTGTGTGTGTGTGCATAATGCGCAGTTTCGCTTGAGTAATATCGGAGTAAAAAGTAACATACTAATTTATGTTATGCCATAACATAATGTGTCTATATCACGCAAAATGGTTCAGAAACGTCATATTATAATATATTTATCTCTATAAAAATAAAACTTACTTGAACACAGCGGTATTAAATTCTTATTAGATTATTATCGTTATAATAACTATCATTAAAAAAACCCTAAAAATGACCTTTATGGAACATATTTTCATTTAAAATACTATAAACTATATCAACTAAAATGAAAAGCTCTCTAAAATGTCGTATTTCGATTAAACGTGGCAACACTGCATATAACCTCAAAGGCTGTGTCCAGCGAAAATGAAGAACGCAAGCCATTAAACCGACAAGGTTCCAACGTCGTCATTACTAACAGACTGTAGGACTTTGTCCAATTTAGTATGTTACTTTAAACCGTACGGCCAGTACAAACAGTACAAACATATTTTCAGTTATTCGACGTCGTGATATTGTATTATGTACTTTATGCCATTCTGTTAAGGATGATATTAGTGCTAGAGGTGTTAAACAGGTTTGTATCCAAGTGGAAGCCATTCTACTCATAGGTAATCACATTACAAAAGTGCTACAATTGTATTAACTAGGAGTTAGGAGGAAATCCACAGGACATGTTACCTTTTTATCCTAAGTAGTTGCAAATGCATTTAATCTTTTTAAAGTCTATTTCACAGTAAAATAAAATCAGATTACGAAAAGTGCACACTGAAAATATTGCCTATTGAATTTGGTATTGATTGTCTATAAATATTTTGTAGAATTATGAGGTTTAGAAGTAATTCTGGTGGAAATAAACATTCACACTTTACGATGCACTATAAACATGAGGTGTTTAAAAAAAATGAATTATTTCATTTGTCTGTCTATGGGAAACTCTCTTATTACTTTTAAGAAGAATTTTAAATAAAGAAAAAATATAACGTATATAAAATGAAATTATTGTAAATAATCAACTCATTGAAATAATAGACAGATAGGTATAGCTTTCGATTGTAATAATAATCTGCTCTGATTCATGCTTTACAAATACTGGTAGTAAACTAAATATAATACGAAATTATCCTTAATTATTGGGTATATCTTCAAGAACATAAGAATTAAAGTCACTTACATAATTTCGTCTCACTTCGTCTCTTCACACGCAGTTTTATAACACACGACGATATGCACTGAAACAAAATTATTTATTTAATACCAAAGAATAATTACCTAATCAATTAATCTTCTGTACAATCATGAGTTTATTTACTAACATAATAAATAATAATTAATAACGTTTTGACCAAAAAGCAGGCTTCGTAAAATGCGTGTAATCCGCGAGGTAGAGTCGAGTTTCTTTATTAAAGTAATTTAATACCAGTTTAGATTTGATTGTCTAGCTAGGATCTTGGTGACTACAGAATTGCTTCAAAATACAGGCTTAGGCTTATATTATGACTTTTGATATACATATAATAGACTTGAAACACTTTAAATAGTACCTATTATGTACTTCTAAAAAAAATAACACTTGTTAACCTTCTTTAGTAAATCTACTTATCTAATTATTTTTTTTCTACAAAGAGCAATAATTGAAGATTCTATCGAGGTAATCTTTGCGGAGAGAAAAACATAAGGAAGTGGAAAATAACATAGACATAAATAAGGCTATAGATAGATCATAGAGTTAAGGTCTTTCTGGAAATTTTAAATATAATTTTCACAGGATATTTGTATTATTGAAAATGTGTTACTGATAATTAAAAAGCTCAACACAGCGGAAAAGGTAGGTACTGAAATAAATCAGACGGAAAGAGCGATAAATAATATTTAAAATCAATACATATAACTAAGCGCTTCAATTACTTCATATTATGTAACTGAAAAATGTTTATATTTCCTCAATTAATCGAACTTTAAAAAATGGTGAATATGCCTGAAATATAATTTTAAAAACTGATAACAATATTTTAAAATCCACAGAATCTTCTTCTTATATATAAAAATGAATCGCAAAATGTGTTGGTAAGCGCATAACTCGAGAACGGCTGAACCGATTTCGATAATTCTTTTTTTATTATATTCCTTGAAGTACGAGGATGGTTAGTACGTATGTAGAGAAAACGTAAACATGTACCACGGGCGAAGCCGGGGCGGACCGCTAGTTTATAATATTTTTAATTAGTTTTGACGGATCCCTTAAACAAAGGAATGTTTGGACTTATATCTAAACAATCCACATAATTCAAATTCAAATTCATAATTACTTATTGTGATAGAGACGCTACATTTAGTTTCATGTAAAATCATGAAAATAAGTCTCTAATACATCGTTAGCACGCTTTGGCTCTGGCACGATTTCCCGCTATCTATTAACCCAATAATATACAATTGTATCTCTTTAACAAGATATAATACCAAATATTATTATACAATCACAGAACATGATGTCTATATCGCCTATTTACCCCAGAGAGGCATTTAACCTCTAAAGATGTAATAACTATTGGCAGCTGTCCAAAAAATACAGTAGTAAATGTCGTAACATCAAGTTCACATTAACATTCATATTTATAATAATTTCTAACGTTTCTTTATGTAGACTTTATTGCACGCCTCATAAGCGAAGCGTTGAGGTGGGTACTACAGTCTGTGGTACTACTGTCACTTCGCGCAAAACATCTGATTTTTCAAACTTAAAATGTCTTTATGTATCATACATTGCACTTGAAGATAATACATACACACACATATTAAGAAAAAACACTATTTTTAACGTTCATGATATTTTTGATGTCATTTTTGTTATTTAAACTAGTTAAAAAACAGTTTAAAAAAGTTCTGTCTTGGACGTCCGTGTGTCTGTATGTGCGGAGGATTTTCTTGTTAACACGATAGCGACCGAAATACTTTACTAATCGAGTCTTTTTTTTTCTCTTACGCTTGAGTATGCTCAGGAATAGAACCCTTTCATTTTTCAGGGTCTGATTCGATGTGATTTAATTGTTATTAAATAAACAAAAATAATAATTAATAAATAATTATTTAAAAAAAATTATGAGGCGTGCACTTTTGGATTTTCCAAATTATTTTTCGATTATTTGTATGCCACCCATGAAAGCGGAAAAGCTAAAGCTGCTAAAGCTAAACTGCATCTATAAGGAAATATTTTTTATATCCTCTCTTTATTTAATTTTGCAATAATGCAACCAACCGATAAAGATGATCAGAAACGCGACCCCGAGAGACCTCATGGCTCAGAAATTATATTCCATCGATTCATAATTGAAAATATGCGTTTTATTTTGGTCAAAGAACTCTATTTTTATTTTTCAATACGATTTTGCTCTCGTTTGTCGTTCGTTGCTAAATCGAAATTGTAATTTAAAGCAATAAATAGGTAGAATAATATTAGTTTTGTTTTTAAATAAATTTGTTATCAGGAGCTACTTATTTTTGAAACAGATAGCGTTATACTCATACATACTACACATATGTATAAAAGACTAGCTGTGCCGCGCGGTTTCACCCGCGTGGCTCCGCTCCTGTTGGTCGTAGCGTGATGATATATAGGCTATAGCCTATAGCCTTCCTCAATAACTGGGCTTTCTAACACCGAAAGAATTTTTCAAATCGGACCAGTAGTTTCCGAGATTAGCGCGTTCAAACAAACAAACTCTTCAGCTTTATAATATTATGTATTGATTTAATGAGAATGGAGTGTATGTAGTATACAGTACGTTGGCTTCAATAATTTAACAGGAAAAATATACTACCGTCTTTGCTCAATCGCGATTTTCGAACTATCCAACTAACTGTCAGAGTTAAAAAATACAATGTTATCAGATAACGTAAGTTAAATTCAGATTGTGAATTTTTAACAAAAATTTATACCAGTGCTATCTCTAAATGACGATACTCACTTCATGTATATGACTCAAAACTTCCGTGCGAGACATATCTTCGAGCCTGGTTTCGTTCACGTCCATGATTTCGTCAGCCAACTCCAGATTATCGAAGTTACCTGCTGATGGTGATCCTGGGAAAATGAATAAATATTTACACTCTTACATAATTTTACATAACATGATTTTAAAAGAACAACTATGGAGTTTCTTTCTGGTTCTTCTCCATAGGCACTGCTTTCCGAATCGGTGGTAAATGGTTAAAATATGCTATGACGTTTCAGAAGTGTTTTTAGAAGAATTCTAATTGAATATATAAATGTTTGAGTTTAATATATTATATATTTTTTGTTGGAAATATATCATGATCTATACAGGCAAGTATTAAATTACCTACTTCCTTTTTCACATTACAATTTACAATATCTAATAGATGCCGCCATTATAAATGCGTGAATTTCAGGGAATGGGTAATTGTTGGCACCTACGTAATAACCAATTATTTTTCCTGCTTCTTAAATGCTACTTAAGAATTATAAATAAGTACGTGATATTGTGAGAATGGTTCTTTGTTACTCATGCGAAAATCGATAATCGGATTTGGATAAAATTGGATGCAAAGATACACTGAATAAGCAAATAGGCTTCTTTTATATCTAGGAATGATATCTAGGAATATTATTTTGATCTACTAATAAAAAAAACCATTATAATAAAAATTTTGGACAAGACAATGTGACGGTTTTCATATAACTGACCATACAGATAGAAAATATAAAAAGCGAAAAATCCGTCCTTCGTAACTACTCTACCTGAAATTGCATTTAAAAGTTAAAACTTAAAAAAGTAAAATATAGGTAATACATAGGTATTTAATTGTGTTTTTTCCGTTAAATGCGGTATACAAGCATGGATACAAGTAAGTAAATTAATATCGTAGAACACTTCTATATTTTAGTCTATTAATAAAAAGTGCTTTACCTCATTAATTACGGACGGAAACAGAAATAAATAATTAATGTATAGCGGTAGGTACCTAGTTCGTAGTTACCGAAAATTTCTGATGATTGAAAGTTAGATTTTAATTTATTATGGTACTTAGAAGACAAATTATATAAAGGTAGGTATGTAGCATGCTAAATCAAAAATAATAAGAATAATAATTTTTCTATTTGAGATTTTTTAATAAAACATATGACAATAGTAAATAAGATGTGATACATATAATATATAGTCTAGATACCTATATATTTTATGGGCATATGAGTTATCGGCCCCTCATGAAGTTATGGGGTGGGATAGAAACAGACTTTCCTCTTATTTAACCAACGAATCTTTCGTACTCTATGCAATAAAATTATTGTATTATTATTGTTTCTTAGTTATTAAAGTATAGATAGATCATAGAATTAATTAATGAAATGTCTTACCATATAATTTTATTTTATTATCCTTGGTCTGCACCACAATAATAACATATCCTTCTAAATCCACGGATTTGCACTTCACAGTGGTAACTTTATCAATAGCGTTTATTTGCGATGTTGGCGCATTGAAAGTATTCATCTTGGCTATTTTTACAATCACCAAACAAAAATAACATAAAAAATCACACGTTTATCGATTTATTTATAACCACAATTTCTTTTTAAACCGAACCAACGTTTTTCCCAGCACCATTTCAAACCATACCATTTGGACGCTATTAATTTTGATACTAACATGTTGAATTCGTATATTAAGTCAACCCGGTCTTAATTCGGCCATTGTCTCAATGTTTTCACTTATAACTCGATTAATAAACACCAGAATAGCATGGAGGAAAATTAACACAGCACGCAATTAACGGTATTATATATTTTTGCAGTTATTTTCAGTGTAAGTAAACGCGGGGGCAACGTATTGTCAAATTTTATTTGATTTTTCACTCGTTACGGGCGAGATTTAAGGTTGTTTTTCACTGTTTATGGGTGGAAAACTCGGACTTGTCCTCTTTATAAATGTTTCTGGCGACGGGGACTTAAAAGCTCAGGTTTGGTATATAAAATTATTTATTTTTTGTAAGATTTAAGCGTGCTTGTGAGGTTTAAAAGCGGTCCCACGTCTCGCAGGCAGGGTGGTCGCCGCGAATGGATACGTCCATCCCATTTTCGCGCGATCAATAAAGCTCCCTACCCAGCATCCCTACAGACAATCACAGTACGACTGACGTTAGCGATAAAATGTATTTATAAAAAAAATACTGTGTATGTCGAAATTATCAATGAAATAGAAACTTATAAAACATTTAATAAGAAAAAAAAGAGTTCAAAAAAGAAAAAGTCCAAGCAGGTCCCACCGAGATTTGAACTCGGATCGCTGGATTCAAAGTCCAGAGTGCTCACCATTACACCATGGGACCTCTTATGCAATTAGTCGAAATAGTGATATTGGTCGTTTTAAAGCATATAATTTCCACAAACTTAAATACTTGAAATAAATATATGAAAAATAATTACACTAAATATATTATATAAAAAAATTAATAAGTTTGTAATATTATATGTATCTCAACTGCATAATGAAACATTAAACGGAATGGAATTGTAATGTTTGAATATTATATTAACGCCATCTATGATCATATAGCTACATTAACAACACTCTTTGTTACAGAGTATATCAGCTGTGGAGTATATTAACAGAACAAGAAAATTATGTAGACAAATTTTTAGTAAAATAAATATTAATTCAAGATAACAGTTGCTATGAAATTTTCAAATAATTATTTTTAAAAAATTTGGAACTTATTAATTCTTATCAGATTTTTTCGTAATACCAATACAAACTGCTCTTTTTTTTATGAAGTAACATTATTATGACAGTTTGTCACTGACTTCGCTGTAGTAAGGTTGTCATTTCGTCCATCTATTGAAGAACGTGATAGATGAATGAGAAATAATTAACATTATCGCAGCGAAGCCACTACATAATCTCTATTTCGAAAACGATCGTAAGCCGCAATTTGTCGAACCAGTGTATCCGTTATTAACGCTTCCATACACCGCCATGATCGATGTGGAAAACAAAGATGGCGGAATAATAAGGTGATCATAACCAAACGTTGCGAATTGTGTTAGTTATGTGCTCTAGTGGGCGGAGGTCACAGCGGTGTCGCGGCGCCTGAGCGAGGGGGAGCTCCATGGTCCGGCCGGGGTGATGCCGCCGCGGCCAGCGGCCGGCCGCGCGGCTATGGCGGCTGAAGAAAACCGTCCGCCACTCGCTCTGTTTACCGCCGTGTACGACTACATAGCGCAGGGAGAGGACGAGCTCTCCCTGCGTAGGGGCGAGATCGTCGAGGTCCTGTCGAAAGATGCGAACATATCCGGTGACGAGGGTTGGTGGACGGGTAAAATCGGCGACCGTGTTGGCATCTTTCCCGCGGTCTACGTGACAGAGGAGGACCCGTTAGCCGTCACCTCTGTGATCGGAGATGTGGATCCTCCGCGAGTTTCGTTCTCGGAGCTCAAGCTGGAGGAGGTCATCGGAGTGGGTGGTTTCGGGAAAGTATACCGCGGTTATTGGAACGACGAGGTGGTGGCGGTGAAGGCTGCGCGACAGGACGCTAACGAGGACATTGAAGTGATAAAAGAGAGTGTTCTGCAGGAAGCGAAACTGTTTTGGATGTTGCAGCATGATAATATAGTGTCGTTAAAGGGTGTGTGTTTGGAAGAGCCAAATTTGTGTTTGGTGATGGAGTACGCCCGGGGCGGCCCGTTAAATAGGGTACTGTCCGGGCGCAAGATTCGGCCGGGGATCCTGGTAGATTGGGCCATACAAGTGGCCCGCGGTATGGCCTACCTGCACGTCGATGCGCCGATTTCACTTATCCATCGTGATTTGAAGAGTTCAAACGGTGAGTATTGGCTTAAACTTATTAGTTTATTAGACTAAGCATCCGTAATGATGTAACTATTTATATTAATAAATTATTTTGTTGACTATTCATCTGCATTTTTCAAGCAGTGCTAAATCAAATTATTTGACTTTTCATATAATTTAACATTCATAGAAAATTAAGTGTGCAAATGAGATCAATCACTCGCTATTTGCAATAACAATAATATACTGATTAGAATTTTATAATTAATGTTATACATATTTAATAACCTAAGAAGCAATCAATACAAAATACAAACTGATAATTATATATCACTAGCGGTCCGTCCCTGCTTCGCCCGTGGTACATATTTACGTTTTCACTACATAAGAACCATCCTCGTACTTCAAGGAATATAATAAAAAAAGAATTATTGAAATTGGTCCACCGATTCACATGTGATGCTGTGACAACGTGAAACAGGTTTCATTTTTATATATATATAGATTCATCGCTACGGATTAAAACTCGCGTACTAAAATATTAGCAAAGCAATTGTACTACTTTCTATCTACATATAAGAACACCATAAAGTACAAATGAAAACTCAATTCCAAATTATTATAAGCAAAACTGTGTTATAAGTCATTGCTCTTAACATTGTCAGTGAACCTCCGATAAACTTTTCCTTAAAATTGTTTTATAGCTGTTATAAGTACAGTCACCTTAACTTCCTGTACGCTGTGACAATAGCTCAAACGAACAATTACTGTAAGTAAATAACCTGATAATACATCCTTGGTGGCTTATCAGTGAAGGTTATATCCCTAATGTTATCATGGACAGGAAATAGCATTCCAGTGATAGTAACTGATTATGATTGCATTGTCTGTCTTGAGTGCTGATTAGTATTGATAAGATTCTGATGTAGTTTATAAAAGGAAAAAGGCTATTAGAAAGATTTCAACATACAGATAGTAGAAGATGTGAATTCTTCTGTTCCTTTGTGATGTGGAATTTTCCTTTCACTCTTTGATTTTCTCCTGCGAAAAGTAGTTAATGTACTTGAGTAATTTGAATTTTATCAAACTGTGTGTGAATTAATATCTCAAAAAACAGAGAGAATGGAGGTCATAAAATCTGTAAAATTTAAGATAGATAGTGTATTTATTGTTTAATTTATTCCTTATTAAATTTAACATCATGTATTTAACCCCTCCCTTCTTTTTAATTGTTATGGGGAGATTTTTTTTAAATCTTTTCTTAGCTCTCTACTTTATTCCTACTTTGTTATCATATTATAGAGTTTTATTCTTTGCTTTATTGCGTACAGCAAAGCTTTTTCAAACATTAAAAATTTGCATTAAAAAATTAAGCAAATTATTATATTATATTATGTATTAACATCTGTCTATGATAAAAATATTCAAATTTTTGGAATTAATTTTTCATGACTGAATAAAATAATATGTTGGTACATGCAGGAACTGTCAAATTAAATCATTGCGAGTAGGCCCTCAGCCGCCTCTAGAAACCAACAATAATGCATTAAACTTTTTCACAATACACATTCATAAGTCAGTAACAAGCCTGTCATATTTGCAATGTCACAGGCCCTTATGCAAGACATTGTTCAGCCCACACAAACACACAGTATCACACCTACACTGTGAATATCAATCAAAATTAAAATTTTGTAATGTTTTAAATATTGTTGACCTCTTATTTAGAGAGCCGTAATTAAATTGTATTTTGTAAGTGTATTGTTAGGATAAGATGGTGAAAAGTTGTCGAATTTGATTGGTTATTGGATTGCTTGTATTATAATGTTTTATTTAAAAGTTCAACAAAAAAATTATTTAACGTTTTCTAGGGTTCTACAATGCTTTAATCATTATTTGATTCATTACAAAGTTCTTAGTACTTCCATAAGATTGCTAATTTCTATTTTCATTATGATAATTTGATTCTGTCCTTATTTACGAATTATAACATTTCATGTTTTATTTACTCTTTTCTTCTTTTTACTGCTTTGTTACAATTCGTTTTATCAATACAAAATTCATCTGTTACTCTCATACAAAATCAATTAATACAGTATGAATTAACCCATTGCCACTAACGTAATTTCTTGCCTATCACTGTCCTCAATAAATGCAATATTAAGACGCAATAACCCTTCAGAAGAACGCGGCACCCCGTTGGTTCCCCCCCTCCCCATGACCCAATCAGTTGAAAGCTTCCTGTCTTCCCCTTCCGATAGAAAGGCGCCTAATGCGTTGTTTTCACAGCTTGACGTTGCTAAATCCATGATTTATTTAGCTGTAATAATGCTTTTCTTTTTAGATATGTTTCGTGATGAATCGGATTCTTAAAGGGGTTCGTTGTTTTTAGATATGTACATAGAATAAATACTTATATCGGTTCTTGAATATAATTTTTTTCGCAATGATAGCTTGAATAATACATAAAAATCATCGCGCATTTTTTTATGCACCGCATAAAATAAAACAATACTTCTTTAATTATTATTCACTCAGTAATTAACGTCCCATGTTACCAACAAATTACAATAATCTAGTCAACCTGTCGGGAGCGATTAAACACTTTGTTGAGTTTGTTTCCAAAATATTTAAAACCACAATATTTTACCTATAGCACAGAATAATAACTAGTAGCTAGCTAGCTTTAGCTAAAATATTGCAGTACATGACAGTGAAAAACGTTTCAATACCATTGCCATAGTTTACAAGGAGTAAGTGGCTTTCCTTTCGATTTCCTTCCATATTATGTACACGTAGATGTGTAAAGTTATCGGCTATATGCCGACATAGCTGATTACTTACATATTATCACAATAATAATAAGCTTACACAATATTTTATTAAAGTAAATGTCATAACAGTTACAAAACAACACATGTGTATTATGTATAATAGTTAATTACCAAAATGTATGATACGAATGTAATAAATATGTGAAAGGGGACATTGACAACTTGGTCATTAACCTTTCGGCAAATTATGTTAATAATCAAAAGTACCATTATTGCGTAAATCGTACTGACGCCGATGTGAAAAATTGCATTTTTTGTCTAGTGCTATGTATCGTGGAATATGCTTTAAGAGATCTTATATTCGTAATTTTGCAAGATATAAATATACAAACTTTAAAATCTGAAGAAACTTCAGGTTTATACACAGGTAATGGTAACAATCCAACCGTTGTGAAAGTTCATCTTCTCAAGAACTTTAACAACAAACCTTTTAAGTATTCACTAATCATGAAACTTTGGCAAATAAAATGCAAGGCTCAAAAGCAACTCAACTTTATTCGCCGAGCATTCAGCTTGAAATAACATTGTTTACGAGTTAACATGCCCCCTTATCTCTGTACCCTAATGTCAGTAAATAGGGTACGTACCTACAGCTACATAACTATTGCGAATATACGCACGCACTAGCAATGTATTCAGGGAATGTGTGACGCGTGACATAACAGCCCTCGAACAGCTGGCGGTGTAATAGCTTGCCGCGAAATTCAGGTGCGGGAAGTTGTGGCCAACCTTTTTAATATGTGAATGAATAGACATTTGAAGTCGCGTTATTTGCTTAATTTTTATCTGAAAATCCATTTTAAACTCTGTTGTTATTTAAAATTTAAAAGTACATAGAAGAAGCCGAATTAAACCGCATACAAAAGTTTTAAGTTGTTTAAAAGTTTTGATACCATATCTCCCGTTTGTGTTTGGTGTTAGAATGCATTTCATTGATTTTATACTATACTAGCGGTCCGCCCGCTGTACATGTTTACGTTTTCTCTACATAAGAACCATCCTCGTACTTCAAGGAATATAATAAAAAAAAATTATCGAAATCGGTTCAGCCGTTCTCGAGTTTTGCGCTTACCAACACATTTTGGGATTCATTTTTATATTATAGATTATTGCTCAAATCTTGTATTTAGTAGACAGCATCCACTTTAAAATGACATATAAATAATTTAAAGCGTATCCATACTTTGAAATGAGAAGGCAATTAGCGTCGCAGGTTCTTCAGCCCTGACGCAGCACAGCACGCAAGACGAAATATTTCGCTAAATTAAAGTCGATTTGCATCACCATGTTTGGTGCGAGCGTCGATTTTAGTGACGGCTGATTGTACGTGCCGCAGATGAAATGTAATTTATTATGATTTATTTGGACTTTTTGCGTGTAATAGTGGGCCGACAGTTATTATTATAATCATGCGTGACGGGTTTTTATTTCTGCGAGATTCTTCGTTTTGTAAGCGGGGAATATTGTGGGGAATTTTATGCTCTTCAATTGCTGTTTTTTAACGACATTTCGATGGATATTGGCGAAATAAGTGCCGGTTGTAATTGATACTCCTTAAATTGCATTTGCGGGAATCGTTCAAAACTGACGATTTCATTTATACTTTCTTATAAGGGATAAAAATAAAACAGTAAAAGAATAGGACAGTCGCGGTGGTGAGGGTGAGAATTCACATGTAACTGCTTAGGATGGCAAAATCTAATTGCATATAGGTACTTAGGATAAACGTAATTGTTTAAAATTATACGTTAATTTAATTAGTCTTCCCACTAGTTTTAAGTAATAATTATTTAATTTACGAACTATTCATTTACTTACATTTTGTTATTATGCAAAAGAGAAATCTTCACATAAAAATCTATATCCACTTTCATCATTTTAGTTGTGGCATTTAAAAAAATTCGCCTTTTTGATCGATGTGATTTCCATATAATCGGTACAGACTACAGACATAATGATAAAATAACATTATGGATTATCTAATATTATAATAATTATGGATTATCTTTTTTTGTATTGACTGCTATTCCTTTACTTATTATACCTTACTCCGTTAATTTTATCGCCTCCTCCGAAACAGTATGGTGTAATATAACGCGCCTAATGACGGTACAGGTTCGACACAATGACCGAGTAATCACGGAAACCTTGGTTTATTTTAATGGACTTAATTATTATTACCAAGGTTACGCCATGAGAGTTAATCTTTTGTTTTATTTTGAATACTTTAAAAGGTGGAAAAATAATAATATGTAGTGTGTTATGTGTAGCATATTTATAACTATTGCGTGTTTATTAGCGTTGGCCAAACAACCCCACAGTGGTTATTGATCTCAACTATTGTGACAGACGGTGTGGGTTCGATCCTCACGACAGGAAAATTTTTGTGGAGCAACAATAATTTTTTATTTCTATCTTGAAACGTTAATAAACGATTTTAAATAGCCAGATATATAGTCAAATTGCATGTAATAGATTTTGAATAACGTAGAATAAAGCAAGATGCTCTAATAAAAATAAAGCTTTATTGAAGCCGAACCATGATAGGTTATTTAGTTATTACTACGTGTTTATGATTTGTCTATTTTGCACGGCCTCGTCTAGGCATTAAGATGTCAGCAATTGGCACTCGATAACATGACTTATGCCCGCAGAGATCAGTCGGGTTCAAAACAATAATAAGTAAATTGCGCTAATAAATAACTAAATCGGCTGTTATCGGGTCGAACACGCGTCGTAGTCGTCACGGGGCCGTGGGATTATAGTTGGTAATAATTGTAATTCATGAAATGGGGTGCCCAAGGGCGCCGCGCTGGTCGAAAAGATATAGTTCGGGGGATGTCGCAAAAATGCCTTTAATTAACGTTTTTTGAAGTAGGTAGGTATATTTATTAAGCATGAAAAAGATATCATATACCCACGGTATCCTTTGTGGCACATACGTTTCTGACAAAAAGAAAAAACATTTTTGTTGAAAAAATTATACTTAAATTGCCTAATTTATAATTTAAATATTCATAATGTATGTCTTATTTCTCGTGTTGTTAAGAGGCACGATTTCGATTTGGCATAGCAAAGAAAAAAGCCAATAAATTACTTATTTACATATTTAAAAGTGAAGATTCTCCGTCAATACACATTATAAAATAATGTAGTAGTCAGTGTACGGCATATTTAAAGATATTACGCTGAAATTTGCCGTAGAGCTGCGCACGCGCCTTTATGTCAATATTATGGTAATACTAGATCGGGCGTTTGTTTTACAAGCCATAGGGAAACCCGACTTGTGTTTGTGTTGCTTCACGCTATTTGTAATATTTACATATTGCTCGGGGGCCTTTGTTTTGAACTGAGGTGAAGCGTGGTGGAGCTATGCGCAGGATTTTGATGTTATTACCATGGCAATAATTATTTATTATTGTGGAAGTGAGTATAGAGCTTAGAGCTGAGCTTATAAATTGTTAGGTACTTGGTATACACTTTTCCTATAAATGGTCACATTCCTTTATTTACGAAACGATGAAATTATCTTGTGAGAGTTGAGAGAAGGTAGTCGATATTATCACAGTAGTGCTCATGCGAATTAGAATGAAGTATTTGAGGTATGTAATATGTATGTCTTTATCGGGTACGAGGCGATTTTGGTTTCATCAAATAATCAACAAAGATGCATTATACTGGATAGTATAAACCCATATCTAAATAACTACAAACTAGTTATCAGAATCAAAGCATTTCTAACGATTACCATTTACAATATTAACGTGTTATCAATACAAATCGGGTCTATAGAAAATCATTACCTTAACACATGACACGGTTCATTTTAATCAGGGCGCTCGATAGCATAGCGCAAACTGACCGCTCACCCCATGATAAAGGTCACAGAGACCGCTTCACAGCGAGGCGTCTATTGCGAAATCCTTCGAAAATATCTCGAGCGTTATTGGAAACGGAACGGTACACTCTTCCAGTTCATTAGCCTCGTTATGTCCACCTGAGGTGATCTGAACGTGTACGTGAACGTGCCTAATTGGTCGCGGCACCGTGACGCCGTAATAGCGGCCTTTGTGAATTATGGATTATCGCCTGGTGGAGTACCTACCTACTGAAAGTGTTTCACGTGCGTCTTTTGTTGGTATACATTGGTGACAGGTTTACCCAGGGATATCATTACAATAGTGTCGGGAACATTCAGGTGCCTTCTGAAATAGATAGACAAATGTTTTATAACAATTTTAAAATGTATTCGTATAGGTAGGTAGGTGTGCATTTAATAGAAATTTGTTATTGTGATATTTTGGTGACATTCAAAACGAACATTTGATTTTTTTATTTGAATTGTTTTTTGTGTCGATGATAACAGGTTATCTGTGATTTTTGTAACAATAACAAACCCGAAATAATTGACCTAGAAAACTATTTGACATTAACAACTTGCTGCATCTGCTATCAAATTTAAATATTCCTTTAAAATTGCTGTAATAATAGAAAATTACTTTTCATTGCCGTCTTTTTTACCTACAGCAAAAATTAAGTGAGACAAAATAAACTTAGATTCTTAAATAAATAACGCTTAGCTGTATGCGACACGTGTGATCTGTTTATATAGTAGCTAGGTAATAATATAAGCGACGTCTCGCGTATTAACTCTCGCATACATAAAATACCTAAGCAAGGTCCGTGGGAATATATCTGTTCACAGTAAAAACACGCATTTTCCTAGAATACTCGTCACTACATCTAGGCCATTGTATTATAGGTTTATCGTAATTGTTATCGTGCCGAGTGGGTGGCTTGTTTTGATGCATAATTATTTTAATTATTGATGGAATTGTTTGCATGTAACTTTATAGAAATATGACTATTTTAGACAAGAACCAAGCAAGATATTAGGTACAAGTTTACCTAAAATAATATAGTATGTATAACAAACAGACGTCATTAGGGAAGTTTTTCTTATTTATAGTCTTTGAATTCAATCCGAAAGGCCTGAATTGTGATTTAACAATTATCAAAAACACAACTTGTAAAATTGATGCAATAGGCGTTTTCACAGATTGAAAAATGAATGTTAAATATGTAGGTACCTATATTCAATGAGAACCGTTTCATTATAAATTGAATAGTGTAGAATGTTAATTTTTTTCTATTCTTTATAATTTTATATTTATAAAGCATTTGAATGCCATTAAACCAAAAATATCAAATTCAACAGTGTAGAATGTTATATTGTAGATAGTTCATACAATATTATAAGATTCGTTTGTTCATTGTCGTTTATATGTTTTTTTTCTGTTAGCTGCCGAGGTTAATTAATTATTTATTTTACTATCATGGTCGTTTGTGTCTGTATTTAATGGTGATTGTATTTACGTTTATTGCTACTCATTAGAAGCCAATCGTATTGGGCTTGTTACTTTATTAGACACTAGGTTTCCCACCCGCGGCTTCGCCCGCGCAGTCAAATAAAAATCCGCATAGTTCCCATTCCCGTGGGATTTACGGGATTGCGTCATTTTCCCGGGATAAATAGTAGCCTATGTCCTTGCTCGGGTATCAAAATATCTCCATACCAAATTTCATGAAAATTGGTTCAGTAGTTTAGGCGTGATTGAGTAACAGACAGACAGACAGAGTTACTTTCGCATTTATAATATTAGCATGGATTAGACATATTCACAATATGTAGAATTACTTTAAGTTGAAGTGATTGAAGTTTAGACTTCGTTTACCTAATAATTAATTCAATAATAAAACTGCAATATTGTAATTTGTAATATCCCTCGTAAATACACTTAATAAGTACCTCACAAAAGGTATATTTAATGAATATTTCCTAATATGTCATACAGTACCAGTTTTATTCATAGTAGGTGGCTTTTGTAAAAAAATAATATTTCATGTAATTCCTCCAATGATCAAAAGAAAACGTGAAACTGTGACGAATTGAATAATAATGGTCATAATATAAAGTATGGGTAAAACCCGGCGTTATCTGCCCCACTTATTCAATGCATGTATATGACGATAAGTGCTATTTTGATTGGTATATTGCAGTGCATTAAATTTTACTAATTATACAATGTAACTGATGTTTAACTATACCCTACTTTAGGCGCGGGTCAAACACAAGCGGCGCGGGCGCGGGCGTGCCACAAGCGCGCCTCTTCAATCTGTTTTGCACCACGTCCTTCTTCTACATTTTGTATGAAAGAATTTTGGAAAGGCGGCGCAACCGTGGCACTACCGTAGCGTGCCGTCTCAACGCCTTTCCAAAATTCTTTCATACAAAATGTAGAAGAAGGACGTGGTGCAAAACAGATTGAAGAGGCGCCCTTGTGGCACGCCCGCGCCCGCGCCGCTTGTGTTTGACCCGCGCCTTAGGTATCTGATGTAATAACTAATAAGTAATACATTGTTTTGAGCTACAATGACCACTGACCTAATTCGTACGGATCTTTATAAAATTTATATTTGAGTAAAAGCTGAGCTACGGATTCGTACTTATTACTTTTATTATACTTTATAATTTTTTAAATCAGTTACGTTAGGTAAATGTATTTATTTCTAGCGTTTAAATATTTGATAGATTGTAATTTTTCACAGGTCCTATACTAGGAACTATATCGTATGCTGGTTTTATAAATGGCTAGGTTCATGATGATGACAAATATACCACTCGACATTATACTATTAGACGAACAATTTAGAAGTCAGTTTTGATATTAATGTTTTGATTCGTAGCCAAAATACATCATCCTCTGAAATAACTGTGCCTGTCCGTGACTCAATCACCTTAAGTGATGGAAATCATGGTGATTCACTTTCCATTAGTCTTCCTGCTGGACTGAATCATTACATCTTCTAGGATTGTGCTGTATTCCTTGTGATTTTGATATGAAGTCATGTTACTTGTGTTTATGGGCGATGGTGACTACATAACATCTCTTGATGATTATGATTATGAAGTTATAAATCTGCCCCCCTAGTCAAGTGGCTTTCTGTTAGCGTAGCGTTCAATAGAATAGACTACGAATGTATGAGATTGACGTAACCTGTAGATACGTTTATCTGCAGCCTATGTCAATCTCATACATTCGTAGTCTATTCTATTGAACGCTACGCGAACAGAAAGCCACTTGACTAGGGGGGCAGGCCCACCTGTTCAATTAATTGCTCCTCCAAAAATGTAAAAGAAATAGCTTTCCTAAAAGACGTTGTCTTTTCTTCCAGTGCATCTGCAATCCTGAGAATTTTAAAAAATTAAAATTTAACACTGCGTTATTTAATGTAACTGACTTGAGCCTGGTCCATTTCTATTATAAACGAAACAATAGTGGTATGGTGTGGTGTGACTTTCAAAGCGATAGCTATCGATTACCAAGCTGCTAAGGCTTAGTAGCTTGCTATATGGGGGAGTGCCTAGCCCACATTTTATTGACAAACAGTTCTATAGTTCAGGATTTTAATTATAGCTGTGTTTAGTATTTTCAAATGCAATATACACCAAATCTAGTATTGTTTATTTTTATATTGCGGCCAAATGTTTTTATATCTTTTTCTTTTCACTACTTAACTTCGATTTATATTATGTGCAAACAATTCCTTCCGATCTGTTAATATTCCTTAAGAATACCATCAGAAATCTTGTACTATAAGTTACCTCGGATTTCAAAACATTACATCACTATCATTCAAAGTCCACAAATGCGTACATCTGCAGTTTATTCTCTATAACGTATTTTCGCAATTTTATAGCAAAACGAATACGCAATGCGAAATCGCAGTGTCATCGTGACGTATGGCCATCGCGACACCGTTCACGGTCATCGACCTTGATACTGAAAACTGTGTTTTTTGTATGTTTGTTTGTTTTTAACAGTGCGCTCCAAACAATGCCGCTTTGTGAGCTTTATGCGCGCGTGAAGTTTGAACGTGCTAATGAAAATTGAATCAATGTTATAAAAAAATATATTAAGCGTACTTAATTCATAATATTTCAAGTTTTCTGAATTCATGACAAGGTTTAATTGCTTTTTTTTTTGTTTTAACACAACTTGATTGTTATTTCTTACACTTTCTTAAATTAAAATTCTAGTTCTACCATATATTTTTAACTACCTACATATTAACATACTCGTTTATCTAAAAAAAGACGAATATGATAATTTTTTTTTCGAATTAGTATGAAATATTTCATGTGTGTTGGGAAATAATAAAAAAAACAGCATAATAAAAATACGGTGATCACACCAAATTGAGATTATTTTTTATATGTAAGTATATAATTATTGAAAAAACTTATTCATTCCATTTAATTAACTATGTATTTTTTGTAGAATAACGTATGTAGGTACCTTATTCTTATCTTATATATTATATACATATATACTAGCTTTCCGCCCGCGGCTTCGCCCGCGTTTTCAAAGAAAAACCCGTTCCCGTAGGATTTCCGGGATAAAATCTATCCTATGTCCTTTCTCGGGTATCAAAATATCTCTACATCAAATTTCATGCAAATTGGTTCAGTAGTTAAGGCGTGATTGAGTAACAGACAGACAGACAGAGTTACTTTCGCATTTATAATATTAGTATGGATATCTTATCTTATATATATAAAGTCTTAAAATCGAAATTAATAATTAAAAGCAATTGGATTGTAGATATTCTTGTTTATTCATTAGACAATTTCTCAATATCCGTTATCTCCATTGCAAATTATAACAATACAATTAATTATTATTTAGAAACCTACAGAGTACAAATACAGCAATCAGACCATATTTGAAAAGTTTTCGTGTCCGTTTGCTGTAGTATAGTATAATAGCTAAATTGTTAGAGTTGATAGTAAATATATTCTCATTCTAATTGCGTGAAAGTATATTTGTTACTCAATCTCGTAAAAATAGAGGTATGTATTATGAACATTAATAATACCATAGGCGACACGGGAATTCACGTTTTGTAATATTTACTTTGTAGGCTTGTAGAGCGAAGAAATTGTTTACTGATGATGTTTCCTTTAATTTGAGGAGGAGTGATTAACGAAATAATAATAAAGCTTTGTCTTAAATTTGTAAAAAAATATATTTTTATTATATTATTGAACGCTTTTCCTTACATTTAGTGAGCTTGATGGCGGGCAGCCTAGGCACAGAAAAATAGAACCAAAAAAATCGCGCTATTAAACATACAAGGGTAGCATTATCTAACAAAAGCAATGAAGATGTTTCACCTACATTCACTAAACATCAGCCTAACACGTACAGTAGAGGCTACAAGACACAAGTAGATAATGCTGCGATCGGCGCGTGCGACCGTGACCCCCAGTGCGGCAGTGCCTAGCTCCAACTGGCACCGCTTTTCCGTGCTAGCGATCTGATTGAATAACCTCTTTAAAGGCTTATTAGACCACCCAATTTTTAGGGACCCTAACCCTAACTAAGAGTGGTGTAATAAGACTTAGGGAGTTAGTGTCCCGATTTAGCGCGATCGGGTCTGCCCGATCTGCCTAGCTCCCTAAGCGCCCTGCAGATTGGGTAATGTAATAACGTTTAGGGCGGTTAGGGAGCTCAGTTGCCGCGCGACTAGTGCGTGGAGTGGCTGCTTTTGTTTGTAAGGTATCACCAAACTTCCCTACTACAGGTTTATATAACTTAAAAGGGAAGTTCCAAATGTTTGTGACCACACCGCGTGTTAACAAATAAATAAATTGTTTAAATAAATTGTCTAATTGTTTTAAAACTCAACAAGTGTTCAAATTGTTCTGCACCTACTCTAATTAATTCATTAAAACTCCCGGTTCAAACACGCTTAGTATTTGCATATTTGAAAGCTTTTCACGTAACCGCAAATACTCGTTCACCCAGATCTTTCTCTTCTTTCTTTTTTTAATATTTGTTATTGCGACAACGGTTGCCACTGCTACAGCAACTTTTTGAAGTTTTGATACTGACGACGGCATAATGTAAAATGCAACAATACGTTTATCTCTCTAGACATTCGGGTATAAACTGAGTTAGGGCCCAATTCGCAGAGAAGTGTAATAAGCGCCACACTAACACGTACACGCCCACCCTGGATGCAGGGCCCTTCATATCGGGTAGTGTAATAAGCCTTTTAGTTTGGTAAAAGATAGGCTTTTTAATCATTATGTTTCGTGTTGGTTGAGACAGTTGTTTAAGCCCAATAGATGGTGGGCTGTCCCTGAACACAAAACCGAGAAAAGATGATTGGAAGTATATAACTGTACGCAAAATTTGGTAAAAGATAGGAATAGGATAGGATAAAGAGAAAATTAAGTAGATGTTGTTAATTGTTTTATTTTTAAACATTCGCAATTTTCTATAGAATTCGTAACAGGGCTCTAAACTTAATACGTGTCTATGTTTCAATTAATCGATCACATTACATATTCTATAATCTATAGAAACATGAAGTTCCCGAACTAAACAAAAGTTTCTACTATACAACAACAAACGACACACACACATGCGATAATTCGAAAGCCCAGCGAGTTTGTTAAACATTGTTAGCGGCGTGTAGTTAGTTACCTTGCCCTAGTGTTTCATTAGGGTACAAGATACCGCCCACATGCTCTGTTGTGTTCTGACGTATTACTTTACGTAAATCTTTTGATAGTAAAGCTGATGAGTTGGTTTGAACGCGCTCACCTGAGGAGCTATTGTTTCGAATTAAAGGTATTTTTGTGTTTGATAGTCAATTTATCGAGGTAGGCTACTAACAAGCTAAGGAGCGGAGAAGCACTGAAAATTTAAGAAAGCGGGAGAAATATTCCATTTCAGAGCAGACGAAGTTGCGTGGGTCAACTTGTTTCGCATAGTAGCATATAATATGTAAAGGGAAATATTGAGGCTCACAAGGACGGTTTAAATGCATGAGAAAAACATGTTCCGAAACTAAAATGTATAAAAACTAGATTAGAGATTGTGTCTGTAAACAGATCTGATACGCATCAGTTGGGTAATTGAGCTTCTTGGTTTTACTGTTCGTGACTACAGCTAGGTTTTAAGACCTAAATTGTCTCATGCAAGATAATATGTTTATACTAGCTACCCGCTCGCGACCTCGTCCACTTTGTCTTAAACCTAATAAATTATATACCTTCCTCGAGAATCACTATCTATTCAAAAACCGCATCCAAATCTGTTGTGTAGTTTTAAGTATACAGACACACAGACGCGGACGACGGAAAGCTACTTTGTGTAGAGATGCTAGAAGTGGAATTAAACCAGAAGTGAATTGACCAACTTGTACTGAATAAGTGCTTATAATCCATCGTAATGTATTTAATTCCAAAGAGGGTTAATAACGCCGCGGCTTATTTTCGTATCGCAATAGTTAAACATTATTGGTCTCGTAAAACGAATTAAAAGCTACACTGGGTCTGGGGCGTTAAAATAACTTTCCCGGCCAAGTCGTAACCGATGCAGTGTCGTTTGCCAAAGTTTAATGAGACGGTGTCAATGACCGCTGTTACACTAAATTAACGTCAGCTGATATTCGTAGAATCGAATTGTGATCTTTATGTTTATTGTTACTTTTATTAAAAAAAATTGATCCTTTTGGATTTATTTTGATGTAAATCTTTGTGCGTAGAGTTGTTTTGTACGTAATTAGGAGGTGATGATACATTTATACATATCGCTGTTTTTAGATGACAATATAGATTTGTCGATTATACTATGTTTCATCGCGATACGCAGGCAAAAATCGTTTGGAATAAGATGATATTGAATAAAATAAAGTTTTCTCTGAATATGTTAATTGAATGAAAGACAAATTAATAATCTTGAATTTATTTTGATGATTCTTTATCAGTAGAATAATACGTTATTCTTCAATGCCATAAAGTTACATTTTTATTAGGTTTCACCCGACCGGGGCGGGATCCAGCAATTACTTAGATAACATAGTTAATTTCTGTAATATCTATGTATCTAAATGGTGTAATAATTGATGGCTCTTAATAATAATAATAATCTATACGTGAAGTCGGAATGTGGAAATAAAGATATTCGTATATAATCTTGAGATAAGCTATGAAGTAGGCGATGAAAATTCCAAGCTTGAACGACTAATGGTTGATTTTGTTTACGATATTGAAGGCAGTGTTAGAAATTATAGGTCTTTATAATAATCGAAACTCATAATTGTAATAGTTCACATAATAAAAGAGAAATAATAGCAAGGAGATGAAGTTATCGTAATGTTTTATTTGTGCCACCATTTCCCGGAAAGTGTTAAATGTACGATCAAGGGCGTCTGAATTTGGGAGGGTCAGTTTTAAATTTGTTACATTATGATTAGTACTTTACAACGGGATCTTTACAGGTAGGTAATAAATGTGATCTGCATGAATAGGTAACTGAAGGACAATGTAACTTTCGCATTCATTTATTAGTTAGTATGTTAGTTCGTATATTATAGGATAATACGTAACAAGCTAGCAACCGCACTAGTAGAAGTGCATGAGATATAAACATCCGTGTAGTCCGGTTTTGTGTCGCGTAACGTGTCCTTAGCCTATCCGTTACCAATAGGGTTGTCGAACAATATTTATATCTTTTTGCAAATTTTAAATCCATAGTGTTATGTTGTACTGTCGCTCACGGTAGATTTTCTGAGAATCACTACATAGTATAAAACAAAGTCGCTTTCTCTGTCCCTATTTCCCTATGTCCCTTTGTATGTTTAAATCTTTAAAACTACGCAATGGATTTTGATGGGGTTTTTTTTAATAGATAGAGTGATTCAAGAGGAAGGTTTTAGTATATAATTTATTAGGTTTTAGACAAAGCGGGCGAAGCCGCGGGCGGTAAGCTAGTTACTTATATTTTTATTTTTAAATTATGTTTTTGATTAGGTCTATGTAGCCACAGTATTAAAATTAATAAAAAGGTGAGGTTGAGTGGTTTGCACGAAATGATAAGTTGTAAGGCAGAGTTTCTTGTTCTTTACGACATTAATGCCAAATGTAGTTGTTATTATTAAAATATTAAGTGATGTTTCGCAGCCCTAATACCAATCAAGTTTTCGCCTAAACTTTCAATAATTCCCACGACATCTTAAGCTGTACCTAATGTAATTGAGAAGGTCGTATCATTGCTCGGAATGCTATTAAATATAGGTTTTAGAATTTTAATATTCAACACTTAATTTAGACTACTTCCTATGGTCGGTTTTAACAGGATGTTATATATTGCAAATCGACCGGAGATCGCTTGTTTCGTGTCTGATTTTGTCTGGTCATTTCATTTGTTTATTTATATCTTGTAGGTACGTATATTTTGCATTGAGATGACTTCTGTAAAATGCTATGTAGATCGCGTAATACAATATCACCAGTAAAACATTATAGTTTATTATTTACATAGTTAGATACATACTACCATATTGTATAAAATGTTTAATATTTAGATGAGCTTTTGTACGTATCTTTAGCGAGCTTTTTGATCTCAGTAACAAATTTAATCTTTTCTTTTTTCATGATAGATATACAGGCATAGATATATAGGTCGCCTACAGTTTCCTATGTACCAAATCAATACGATCACATATCTATCAATATTAATCTAATAAATATATGTATACGATTGATGCTTCTCAAATGTGACACGTCGATGGATATCTCATAAGCGGCTCAGACGCCTCGTCTCGGCGAGGGATCAAACGTTCCCGTTCCCCGGACGTTGATCCCGGCGCGTGGGAATTAATTATTTTCTTGTGCGGAACTCTAACTGTCTTACTGGCGACGATTTGTGTTGGATGGTGGTGTTTTTGTGCTTGGCTTTCGTACATGGTGTGGAGATTAGAGCTGTGTAGATGTGCAGTGCATAGCGTAGTTAACAGAACAGTTCACAATTTTTTAAGAAGATTGTCATGTTTTCTTGCTAGTGTAGGTATGAATATGCTCTTATTAAAGTATTGAACTACAACAGACAGTTAACAAAAAAGATATCTTCTACTCGAAATATTTCAAATTTAATCAAATAATTAGTAGCTAAATACTAATTACATTTTTCTACCCACTTCGTTATTACCTACTGGCCAATTTATTTAATTAAGGCCCGATTTTTCAATCCTTAGTTAAAACTTACCCGTCCAATAAAGTATTACACGATAATATTAAAATGTCACCTATAAACTGTCAAATAAAGGCAAGAAGAAAATATTTTTGAAATGGTAGTTTAATACGTTATTGGAAGAATAAGTTTTAACCAACGATTGAAAAATCAGCCCTTACAGTTGTATACTTAAACGTCTTATAAGTGTGAAAAACAAAGTATGAAAAAAACAGCTGTTTCCTTCCCAAGGACTACTGACAGTATACACGACACAGCAGAGGTGATCGACCAACACTTTTCCGAACTGTTTATATCATTCTATTTATAACTATGTATACATTTTATTAGCACCGCAGTTGATACGTTCTATTAACGACGACCATAATGGTCCAGAAACGATAAATATTTATAACAGATTATACATAACTTATTGCCTTTTCTCGGCGTCCATATTGAGCTAATGCTATTCTTCATGTATTTACATTGGTGGAGTGTGTCCGGAACGAGGCTGAGAGATCTGCTGCTGAGTTGAACCTTAGATTGTTGGGCAATGTTAATGTTTTTTTGGCGCTTCCTTCTTCAAAGGAAGCTAGATTTATTTACAAAATTGTTAATCTTGGTATTAAGCGTAGATAGTTGTTTTTTGTAATGCCAATGAGGGTGGCATGATCATGTTTGATCAAACCCTCGTTAATAAAATAAAGATTTAAAAAAAATGTATTTACATTTATAAATGTAAACTTTACAGACGTATGGTGAAGACTATGTAAAATTAACATTGTTGTAACTTGTTGGGTAATAATTGTTGATTAAGGAAAAACTATGTGTTATTTTGGTACCGCAGTATTATTTGTAACACAAATATAACGTAATAACGCAGATTACAGTTTAATGATGTTGATGTTTGGTAAAATTATGAAATTAATTTATTAGATAAACAATAAACATGTAACATACCTAATAATAGAAGGTTTCTCTACATTATAGCGCTGTTTTATTTTAATAATAAATTAAATTAAATACAATCCGTTTTATATCTATAATAGTTATAAAAATGAATCCCAAAATGTGTTGTTAAGCGCATAACTTGAGAACGGCTGAACCGATTTCGTTAATTCTTTTTTTATTATATTCCTTGATGTACGAGGATGGTTCTTATGTAGAGAAAACGTAAACATGTACCACGGGCAAAGCCGGGGCGGACCGCTAGTAAATAATAAATTCTAGATATTATTTGGCCTTAATTTTTCTCGTTTAACAATGATTGTGTTCAAACGTCAAACATGGATTATTATATTGTACTACATCGATGTTCATTAGCGGTGTTACCGTATACGGCTAAACGGATTAAGAGTAGATTTACACTGGGTGACTGCATAGCTACGTGTATTTGTTTTTGAACGGTTAATTAATATTAAAATTAGAATAGACGTAGAGTTTTGATAAGATCTTTTATATCGAGATAGATACAAGTATCTCTGTATGGTTATAAACAAAAGGGTTAGGTCACTTATTATAGTCTTTCAAAGATGTATCACGTTTATCTACTTGTTTTTAAGCTATTGCATAGCTTCTATCGCGGGCCTTGAGCGCGGGGTCCGAATCGAGAAATTCCGTAACGAAAAAACCTCACGCTCCCCACTTCGACGGGCTCGGAGGTGTGGCTTGAAGGCATGCTATGCATTAGCTTTACCGCGGCAGTCCCCGAGTGCCACACGTCTTTTTTTATACAATAAAAAAATAAAATAAAATAAATAATACTTATCAATGTTTGCAGTTTTTTACACGTTCAAGTTTACCAAACCTTAAATAATGCAACCGCGCGACAGACGCATATAGTGTACGAACAACATTAAGGCCTTCCGAATATTATAAATCTCAATACGTCGTTATAATGCTTGTAACTTTAATAATGTCGTTGATATTATAATATTTAAAGCGTGGGCGTTTAATCGGACCCGTGTCTGGCGCCGGCGCAATCTGTGGTGAATAAGTTTTTAACTAAATATAGGAAATATACGAGAGTTATCAATATAATGAATATTTATATAAATAACTGTTCATTTTCTGTATACATATTTATACAAACCGTTATAAAACGGATACCTAAATAATTAACCTTTTAAATGACAACTACTGCATACTGATAGGTTAAACTTTCATTATAATATGTTGTGTTCATTGAAAAGTACCTTAAAATAATCTAATATCACGTAAAAACTACTGAACCGATTACAATGAAATTTAGCACACATATAGAGGGTAACTTGGATTAACACATAGGATAGTTTTTATCCCGGAAATCCCACGGGAACGGGAACTATGCGGGTTTTCCTTTGCAAACGCGGACGCGAAGCCGCGGGCGGAAATCTAGTGTATAATATATTATGATAAATAGTTGAAAATTTCTAACGTTAACTTACTACGAAATTTTCAACTATTTTTAATAATGTTAATGTATCTTAAAGCCATGGTAAACACGTTAAATTCATAAAATTTTTGCCATCCACATGCGTGGGAGTTGAACTGTACACAGGCGCCGGCGCAACCGCAGAAACGTATTCGTTTCGAGATCATTAATCACCTATCAGTTATTCAGTAATACAGCTTTGTGTTAAGGGGGCGCATAAAGCAAAATAACCAATCTTCTATTAGATGATACGTGTAATATGCAAGACCTAATCTAAAAAATAAAATATATATCAAACTAGATGATATGTTCAACGATTCTGTTTAATCAAAAACATAAAATATTAAAATTTACTCGATAAAAAAAAATCACCAAGTTAGCTCTAATTTTCACACTTTTACGTTTTCTACTTGACATGGTAATACTTATTATGATTTTTTTTTCATAAACAATTATATTAAAACATTTGCAAGATATTTGTCAGAGCATTTTGTGTAATTACTTTTAGTTTTGGTTTTATCTGCGATAAACCACTTTTATCGTGACAAAATCAAACGTTTATCTCGAGAAAAAAAGAGCGCCAAAAGTGGTTTATCGCAGATAAAACCAAAACTAAAAGTAATTACACAAAATGCTCTGACAAATATCTTGCAAATGTTTTAATATAATTGTTTATGAAAAAAAAAATCATAATAAGTATTACCATGTCAAGTAGAAAACGTAAAAGTGTGAAAATTAGAGCTAACTTGGTGATTTTTTTTTATCGAGTAAATTTTAATATTTTATGTTTTTGATTAAACAGAATCGTTGAACATATCATCTAGTTTGATATATATTTTATTTTTTAGATTTGGTCTTGCATATTACACGTATTATCTAATAGAAGATTGGTTATTTTGCTTTATGCGCCCCCTTAACATTGTGAAGTAGAAATATGTTTAAATGTAACATAGTATGCATTTAATCTTATTATAGTTACCAAAGTAACGATTTTTTAACTTGTGATTTGAGTGTGTGAAAATTTTCATTCGTTGGGAAATTGTAATGTAAATAATTACCTAAACTCAGAATTTATATTCATATTTGTAGCTAGCCGATACGAAGTCCTAAAACTTTGTTTTGTGTAAGGGGTAAAATGTCACCTAAAAATCTCTCTTTCCAGTGAAGGTACATACGTTAAGCCGAAAGACGGACAGCACAATAAAAAAAAAGACGGGTTGCACTCCGGGAGTGCCGGCAGAAGTGAAAACTTGATTATTAACGTTGAGCATGTTTGATATTTTGGAATGGTATCCGTCTTACGCTTTTTCGATCAGGTCACGTGTCCTGACGCGAGTTTAAGATTTTATGCCCATTACAGAAAAAGTGCTCAACGCCGCTAAAGAAGTTTTCACTTCAAAAAATCATCCAGGTAAAAATAATTACAATTTTAATACCAAATATATTAGCACTCAGTTAGAAATTACCTTTAGATTCTGTACTTTGTAGGGAATAAAATTAGCGACGACAAACAAACATAAACAAAGCTTAAAATATAAAGACAATTTACAAAGACCGGCACGGTGTTTGTAAACATCCACTGCGAGAACTTTGTAAGGTTCATTCAACGCGTTGGAAGCAAGTTGCCATACAGAGGACCCGCTCTTCATGGATGTCGGATGTGGAGCTTTCCTGTTCCTTCTCGCTTTTTTAGATAATATATACATAAACCTATGCTCTGTAGCTAGGTAAGGTCGATTGTGCTCTCTTATGTCATAGAAAATGTAGGTATCTTTTTGTAGGGAATAATTGGGTAATAAAAGAAGCCCTCATTGATGTTTGTGTATCGAATCTTACACATAGTTATAAACTTTTATTTCTTAAAAGTAGAAGATACAGGAAGCATGTTACATTAATACCTACTTGTTATTTCAATAAACTAAAGTCGTAAGTGTGCGGAATTTATGTGTTTGAAACAAAAAATAACTGATCCCACTTCGGACATTTCGTGACTGATATTTACAAAATATTTTCAATGACATCTACATGTATAATAAATTGACATATTATTCAGACCTGGCATTTCAATTTTTTAATTAAAAAAATGTAATTTTCGTTAACGTTTTTCTAAATATTAATTATTGTAGTAAAGGTTGAATTCAAGTGGAATGCGACCTTGCTGCTTCTCAAAGTAATGATGTTGCAAATTAAAATATTTATTCAAAGTAAAATCGTGAAAATTGTACTTCATTCATACACAAAATTACGCGATTTCAATTATCTAAATAACAAGGCAAAGATTGATTTGTTTGATAACAGTTGAAATTACTGAATCGATTTTTTTTTTTTTTTATTGACGATAGGGAAGAGCTTGACCACAATCTCGCCTGATGTTGAGCTGAGATGTGGTCTAAGATGGTACGCGCTGCCCTAGAAGGTACCTGTTCACTCTACGCTTGAAGATGGGGGATATTGTACTCGTCGGGGAACAATTTAAATTTCAATCATTAACAGTTGAAAGCTCATTTAAGTTATCTTTATACTCTTTTATTTCAATTAAAGGTGAACAAATGAAGGTGAACAAATGAAGTCATATTATAGAGTTAACAGATCGTCTAGTAAACAAGTCTTCTAAAAATCGCATTCCTCAATATTTGTTTGTATCTATTAAGTTCTTAATCAAGAACATGAATTCACAATTCGCATACAAAACAACGTAAACAAAATGCATAAATTTTCCAGTATCTGAAACAAAACATCCCCTCCAAGGTAGGGTGTGTGTCCCCCATCTTGGGGTCTAATTAATTGACGTCTGAGTACTTCGTGTACCTTTGTAACGGCTGTATTCTTTTTGAGTAGCTCACCGGGGGACGGGATTGTTCTAATGTTGTTACTGTGCGCTTTAGGAAAGGAAGATAGATGGTAATTGCCGTTTGTCTGTTGAATTTGTGTTGAGAGGTTCGGATGACATGGCAATTTTAAGGTTATTATCTGTTTTCTAAAGAAAAGTAGGTACCTATTAGTGAAGAGGCTGGTTTTTTATGTCATAATGCAGTATTTACTTGATGTTCAAGCATCAAAATAACAAAATAAGATGCAAAGTTTTCAAATGCAAATGTTATGCGTAAAGTTATGTCATTAGATTTGCCAGTTTTGTTTTTGAGGGACGAAAAATACGGTTCGGTATCTAGTTATCTGTTATTTTAGAAATTTGTTCATATACATTTTAATATGTAGGTATATGTGTGTTATGTGGGTTGTCGCTGAATACATAATATCTTATATCGTAATAACAATTTTACAGTTGTCGTCCAGCCAATTTAAGTGGTGCACAAATTTCAGTAGGTAGGTAAGGACATAAATTTATTTCGCGAACTCGACTCGTAAAACGTCCGTAACGCTCTTGGCTGTAATAAAAGTAACAAATTCATATCTCCTCTGAGACACGAGGCTTTTATGTCGGTACGGGGTACCTGTAACTTATTTTACAAGAAGTAAGGTAGCTTAGTTCTGTTTAAAATCGTTCGTGCAAATGGGTGATTGATAAATAATTGAATGCAAGGAAGATATATTATATCCGAAAAAGGGATGAAAATAATGACACAAAAACAGTTCTTTGATGATTTTGAGTGTCTCGACTCCGATTTAATGTACCTACCTAGACGTATACTGAATTCTATACGCACGATGCAATTTTTCCATCAAATAGTAGATATATTTTTATTGTAGATTTTTGACCAATAAATATATTTTCTCTCTATCATGTAGATTGTCAGTTTTTTCCTTAACATTTTTACCGTAGTATTTGTAATATTATTAACTGATAAAAATATGTAGGGAGTCGTAAGTAACAACGTTATCGCAATGAGTTTAAGAAGCTAGTGGCAGACAGTGTGTCGCCGGGCTGATAACGAATGTTGCGTCACCGTGATTGATGTCAGCTGATCACGTTTTGTTAATTGTTGTGTTGCTGTAGATGTTTATTTTTCAACCAACTTCAAAAAAGGAGGAGGCTCTCATTTCTACAGTAGGTGCTTTTTTGGCATTCGGCTGGGTGAAGCGATTTTGACTTTTATTTTTTTAATTTTAAGAATTATCATTAGAATATTTAGAATTATAAGTGGTATGTGGTTTAGTAGTTGAAGTAACGTATTAGTAGTAATTAGCTGTTCCCCGCGGTTTCACCCGCATTGCTCCGCTTCTGTTGGTCTTAGCGTGATGATATATAGCCTATAGCCTTCCTCGATAAATGGGCTATCTAACACCGAAATAATTTTTCAAATCGGACTAGTAGTTCCCGAGATTAGCGCGTTCAACACACAAACAAACTCTTCAGCTTTATAATATTAGTACAGATGTATAAGTATAGGAAGTAGGCATAGGTATAGAAATAGTTCTTCCCTTGTGGAATATAGGTCTTTGCTTTGACGAAATAGGTCGTTACACACACTTCTGTTATTGAAAGAGATACGATGCGTGTATTTTCTTCTATTGTAAGCGGTCGTGGTGCTCATTTTGGTTTAAGACGTAATACAAAGCCAAATGTTTCATTTAAGACGTAAGTAATACAAGACGATAAGAGTGAAGTGTTTAATATCTAGTCGGATAAAGATGATTATCCACAAAATTTATCAAATATGTTCCATAGGAATTGTTCTAAAAGTATCAAATGTGAGTTCTATGACTTGAAAACAGTAAGATTTTCCCAAGTCGTGACCAATAGAAACAACATTAACAGACAACATGACATAAATCGAGACAATTCCCTCATACAAATGGACGGTATGTTTTCGAGTAGAGATCACGAATACGATATTCGTGCACCTATTGTCGTAGGAAGTACGTTTGCAGCTATCTGCATTCTACACACGAATATTAAGAGGTACAGGGGAAAGATTTTTGTATGTTTGTAATGGAAAATCTCAAAAACTACACGAGAGAGTAGAGAGCTACATAACTTCCTATTGTATGTAATACTAGAGGTCCGCCCCGGCTTCGCCCGTGGTACATATTTCGCAATAAAAGGTAGCCTATGTCCTTTCTCGTGTATCAAAATATACCAAATTTCATGCAAATTGGTTCAGTAGTTTAGGCGTGATTGAGTAACAGACAGACAGACAGAGTTACTTTCGCATTTATAATATAAGTATGGATTTTCTCGAATCAGAACTCACTTGTAGTTAGTTACAATTTACAAACAATTACCTCATCTAATTTAATTTATTTTATGTTATTAATTTATTTAATGCCTAAAATTTTGAATACTTCCCTGTGTCATATAAGATTCTTGCGGTTATCCTGTAGTTAAATTATTCAAAGCCCTGTTTATTAGTAGTTAACTTACCATAATTACACTGGTTTATGTAAATTGTAAAGGTAACGAGTTACGAGACCCATATAGGTAAACTAGCGGTCCGCCCCGGCTTCGCCCGTGGTACATATGAAAAATAGATGTTGGCCGATTCTCAGACTTACCCGATATGCACAGAAAATTTCATGAGAATCGGTCCACCCGTTTCGGAGGAGTATGCAGACTAACATTGTGACACGAGAATTTTATATATACAGGGTGTAATCGTTAAGTGTGCACAGGCGATTATTCCGTAACTATTACAGATATCAAAAAACTTTAAACTGATATCGAAAGTACTTAACCTAATGAGTAAAATGGCCATAATAAATTTTTAAAAATAATACGAGAAATATCTAAAAAATTAACTTTAAGCCCTCCCATACATTTAGTATGAGATATGAATATCCCATGTACATGGGTTGATCCAAAAGTAATGATAATCAATATTAAACAAGGTCATTACAGTTAAAATAATTATGTATTTCTCTAGATAGTCTTCTAACTAGATAATACTTCGATATTTTTTTTCCTTAACTTAGAAAAAAAAAAAACTTTGACTTCATCTACAAAAACCCCTCAAAATCGGCCATCACTTCGCTGTCGTCTTAAAATTTCTTATATCGACGGTGTTTCTTGTGCCGAGGTAAGAGATAGAATTAACTAGGAGCTAGATCTTACAAACAGGGTGGGTGTTCAAGCATTTTCAATGCCGATTTTTGATTGGCAGCCATCGCAACTGACGCTTTGTGATCTGGTGCGTTGTCTTGGTGAACCAACATTCAAGACCGAAGTTTGCCATGTCTCTTTTTCTTACTAACCTACCCGCAATCTTTTAATTTGGTCTGTGTAGTAAGAGCCCTGTGTAGTAGTGGCTACCTTCTTAAAATATTCCACATTTCTTCAGCGTCCCAAAAAACTACGGCTTTAATTTATCCTACTAATTTTCACTTTGAAAATCTTCACCGTCACTTTGGAAGCTCGCATCCAGGCCATTGATTGTTTCTTGGTTTCAGCATAAACATGGTGAACCCAGGTAACGCCCATGGTCACAAATTTTGACAAAAAATTATCCTGATCTCATTAAAAATTTAGAAATTCACCCTCTAAATGTCGAATCGTTGTTTCTTCTTTTCGTCGGGAAACATTCTGGCTCGCACTGTTCACATTAAAATTAATGTAAATACTTGGAAACGTGGCCTGTTGATATAATTTTTTTGTGATAACTTAGTGATTACATGAGCAAGCATAAAACATTTATTTTATATTTTTATGTGCACAGGAAATACCCAATTATCATTACTTTTGGATCAACCTATACATTTAATATGAAAGATTTTAACTTTTTTTTTTGTTTTTTTTGGTTTTCTGCTTTAATTACTTCGCAAATTTGGAGGGAAGTTCATTTAGAAACTGTAAATAGACCTCCTCATTGTATTGCACAATAAGGACGTCACTTCGAAAATCTACTATGAATACAAAATGTATGGGAAATAAATTGTATGGGAGCGTTTAATGTAACATTTTTGGTTATTTCTCGTTTTATTTTTAAAAATTTATTATGGCCATTTTACTCATTAGGTTAAGTACTTTCGATATCAGTTTAAAGTTTTTTGATATCTGCAATAGTTACGGAATAATCGCTTGTGCACACTTAACGATTACACCCTGTATATAAAGATATTGCTATCATCCTTCAATTCCATATAAATCATATTGCACGTATTATTTAAAACATTTCCTAAAACAATAGGGGTTTTACGCCACATTATTATATCTATACGCGGAATCGGATATTGCTGTAGTAAAGACTATTGAATATGTAAGTTTATTTTAGAATTCTTCGCGCGTTGTGTGGTGCTGTGGTGAGGCAAGATGTGACGCAGCTATCGCAGGTTCGACCGTTATAAGTTTTTGGGTATTTGTCAAGGAAACGTGTCGACATAAGCACTTCCGATGATCTTGCTTGTATGACTGTTTGATTGTGTAATAGTTGGGTAATTTGGGGGTTTTTGTGCGTCACTATTTAAGATGTTTTGATGAAATTTGGGTTTTAATTAATGTGTGTACAAATCCGTATCTATCTAGGTAATTAGTTTGATGCTCTAGGTCGGTGTATAATATATTTATATTTTATACGTATGTTACTATACATATTTATAAAATGTTATAAAATGTAGGGGCTTAGAATCCATGGTCAGCTTTTTTATTTCTAACGTTTTAACAAATAGTAAAAAGTAATTGTTTCTCAATATAACTTCTTCATAAAACTTTTGGCACTATCATTTATTTAGCGAGTGAAACATATAAAACAGTAGGTATAGATAATAGAATAACACGTCATAAAATGATGATTAGCAAGGCTCTTACTGCCTACACACTCGCAAAATCAAACATAATATTTCATTATCAAATAATTGGTTAGCGTCTTTTAATTTTCCGTATACTAAATGAGGGGGCGGGAACCTTTATCGCGAACAATTTCGAATTACACCGGTAAAAAGATTAAAATCGCTTACAACGCTTTGTTTAAAGTGATTACATTTTTATTGGTTGTTTGTATAAAGCCTCCAGTCGTTACTTTGTCGGCTTTTACATGGTCAATTGGACGCCCACGCGGTGCATCGATTTTTGCGTTGACCACTAAGTGGTAGTCGGTTCAAATACCTTTGGTAATATGGAAACAAAGGCAGGTATTTCTCGGAATATCGCCGTGATGGTCTGGTGATTTCATTTATGGTAGAGTTCATTAAATTGCAACGAGGTTATTGATAGCTTTTGTGTGCAGTTTGATATGGGTATTTGCACGAATAATTATGGAAATACTGGAAAATAACGATCAAGCAAGGTGCTATAAAACCTAAGAAAATCTATAAGCGAAACTAAGAATTTTGTTTCCTTATACTTGGCCATAATTAGTCGAGCAGTTCAGTCACACACAAAACAATTTTGTACTCACCTACTCCTGTAATGGTGGCAGTACACATGGGGCCAACGTGTTGGGCCAACGGGTTGGGCCAACGTGTAGAGAGCTACTTGGCGGTATGTTGGCTTCATTAGCCTAGTTGGCGCCAATATTGGCAGGCCAACCGAATGTTGTCGGTTTTTTGTGCACACATCAAAGGATCTTGGCGCGCTCCACAAACAGCGTTCACACGTTGGTGTCTTGTTCAGTTTGTTGTTACTCGTCAGCGGAGACAGTATCGTTGCGCGTCAATGAAATTTACGTTTAACCATGTTCCGATAGCGATGGCGGCGCCGAGGTTTTACAATTCGTAGAATTGTATCCACATGAAGGAATAATTTGGAATCCACGGCATGAACTACACAAAAATAAAACCATATGACTCAATAAATTAGATGTTCTATTTTCTATTTATTATATTATTCTAGATGTTTTTCTTATCTCACTTTCATACAATGCGATAAAAAAATGAATATATTTATAAAATGAGTAAAATAGTATTAAAAAGTTACAAGTGTTCTTAAAAATTATTAAATAACAATATACAATGAGCATGATTTTGATCAAATTGTGCTTTATTACATAAATAATATTATCATTTGATATAATAATATCTAAAATCTAATCTTTAAAGTTTCGTTTTATAGGTAGTTAAAATTAAATTAAATGTAAAATGCACACATTTTAAACATTTGAAAAAATCTAAACATAATAATGTTTTATTTATACAGATATAAAAAAGGACAATAGAGATTGGAAAATGGTATCATCGCAGACGGCAGAGTACACTCATTGTTATTGATGCACAATGCACATGTACGTAATAATTAAACGCACTGTATATAAATAAATTGCCGCGGCTGCAAGAAAGCTTCTACGGACTACGTCCATCTTTGAAGCGCCAATGCAGAATGATCAGTACGCCAATGTGTGAACAGGAATCTTGATATCCTTCATTTTTTCCCAACACGTTGGCCCAACGCCTTGGCCCCATGTGTACTGCCGCTATAAGAACTAGGAATCTAATCAGTGCCATCAAATTATAATTTAAGCCTACTTCACCTCTTTGATAAATGAGCCATTGAACAGCAGACGTGTGTTAAAATAACGTTATCCCAATAAACAATAGCAGGTATCTCACAAATAAATCACTCAAGTTCAAGACTAGCCTCTGCCACCGGATCTGTATCCTGTAAGTCCCATTTCCCGCGGCCTGCCAGATGAATTATTCATATTTTACTTGAATATTGTTTTAATAAAGTATAGGAAGGAGGAGTACGTTTTTATAAAAATACAGGTGTATGATATACATTTGATTCGAGATTTTAAATATGGTATTCCTTACTAATAGGTCTTTATAAATGTTTACGGTAATAATAATCTGCCCCAAATACGATACGATTTTGGATATGATATAAAAAGAAGCATTTGTTATACGAACATTTCAAAAGTTGTCCCTTCAGTTTTCAAGTCGAATGACAAATGTGACTTCCTAAGTAGACGTGACTATATTTCATAGAAATGAAATATATTTCCTCCGTCCAAAATATTAAATATTTTATGTTCTAGTCTTTATTTGAATTGTATAATTTTATCAATATCTAACATTATTTGACTTAGGGCCGATTTTTCAATGCTTGGATAAAATTTATTCGTCGAATAATGTATAAAACTACCATTTTAAAAACGTATTCTAATTGTCCGTATTTGACAGTTTACGTGACATTTTAATATTATTGTGTAATACTTTATTGGACGGATAAGTTTTATCCAAGCATTTAAAATCGGCCCATACTATAATAATACGTAGACAGGTAAGAGACGTATATCACTTTACCAACCCGTTTTTACACAGGGTCAAAAATCTAAAAAAATACCAGCCATCTATGACTCGATTAGAATTCACATCAAAGTTGACATTCACATAAACTTATAAGCATCCTTTAGAAAATAACTCCTTATACCTATTAAGAGGAATATTCCTCTGTATCCTCTTCATAACTAGGTCACAATATAAAAGCAATGCCAGTATCTATGACGCGATTGGAGTTCACAAAGTTCATTAGACCTTCGGCCCACCCGTGCCATACGTCTTGCTGACGTGTGACGTCACGTTGAAGTAATGAAACAAAAGCCAAAGTAGCCTTCGGAAATACCACATCACCGTTAGATGTATGAATCGTGGTATTGTTGAAATTGAGATGGAGTTTGTATGGGAAATTTTGTGAAATGTTGAACTCATGATAAACAAAATATAATAATATACAGTATCAGGCTTCTCGATTGCCAGCTCCACCCTTAAGTCGGGATGAAATAATATATTATGTTCCTTAGGAATAACTGTAGTCGTCTATTGGAGGAAGAATTTTCAAATTATCTTAAGTAAATGCTGAGTTTATCCATTTCAATCATACTTAAAATCGTTTCTTCTAATACATATTTTCTTCTCTATATCTTAATGATATTAGTATTTAGTGTAGATGTGGTGTAGACTTCAAAATATAGACAAACACACGTCAAAAGTACAAAGGGTATTATCAAAAGCCTCAACCAGAATACATACACAAGACTGAACACGGCAATCTAAATTAATATCATTCAAAATCCTCTATCCATAGCCCGCTAAGTTTTCGTCTCTGACGCGAATGGCATTATATTGTAGTCTACATTTGTATTGCTTCCTTCCAGTCTGCCTGGCTCTAGGGCTTCGTTTTAAGATTATAAGCCTAGACAATCGAATAATACCTATTTGTGTCTGGATTGTTAGATTCAAATTTGTGGATGATTGTGTTGCTATTGGGTTCGTATTATACTTTTAAGGAACCTATACTTTTTATATTATACCTGTAATGATATAAGTTTGTAAGATATTATAAATTCTAGTCTGTTTATTTGCTTTGAAAAGAAAAAAAATAATTTTTTTTTTCAGGTAAAGACAAAGAAAGATTGTAAAATAAACTGGTATTTAAACTTAAACTACAAATTGTTTGTTGCTACGTTGTAACAACTGAACCGATGCAAAGGTTCTATCAATCTTGAGGAACAAAGGTTAATTTGTCTGGAAACTTAATGGCATTTAAATAGGGGAAAACTTGGGGAATGATGTATATTAAAGCTAGTACTATTTCATATATTTGTCGTATGTTAATAATGAATTCTGAACGCTGCTTGGCAGTCAGATGAATATTACGTAAGCAATTGACAAAGGATTCCAGTAGGTGGAAATTCCAATAGATAAAACGATTAGACATTAGTGTATATGAACAAATTAACATAACGAAATGTTTGCAAAATTTAGTAATTTTTTGTTAAAACTAACCGCAGTGTTTTATTTGCATAATGTTTTTTTTATGTTCAAATTTACAAAAAAAAAGAACATGCTTCTCATAAACATTATTTTTTCTTAATACCCTCATGATTCATCCCTCATTCCCAAAATATGTCTTCATCAATACTTGATTCTGATTAGTATTTTAACAGTTGCCATTCATTCATGTTTCAATAATGTAACAAGATTTGCAATCCTCACATCCATTTAAATTTTAAACACAATCTTACTCTCGTACTAAAAGACACCTTGGCGCGTCTCTTGACGGATATTTCACGGCAATCGCACGTGGGTTCGATTCAAATGTCTGTCAGACACGACAATGGTAAAGGGCAGCTTTGGACAGCCCGTCAGTTTGTTCATGTTGTGTTGAATGTATGGTTGGTACCGTATGTAGGACGATGTTATTGTGTCGTGCTGTGAAGTAGAACAGCTTACTAAATATTTAGTAAGTAGTAGTAAGGAGAACAAATAGTGGCATAATATTGTCGTGAAGTAAGTACTGGTATGAAAAGGAGAGTACAGCAAAGTGTGGATGTAAATTTATTTGGGTTGATTTGAATCTATGTACGACTGACGCAATGTACTAAAGTAAGCGAAGCAAAGCAAAAGATCTAGTTAGAGTACAAGATGGTGTAGAATTGATTTCACTGCTGGGTCTGTTTCTATCTAATTCTGTTAAACTTAATGTGTCTGGCAATTTATCATTCGTACAATCAATATTTACTGAACTATATGTATGAACAACAGGAAGAGGCTTATGTTCAAAAGACCCCAGGGCAAATGAAACACCAGGTGCATAACGCTAATGCCGCCTAGTGTACGCTGCACCCTTCGTCTAATGGCACACCCACCCAGACGTATCGGTTGTATATGAAAATAAATTTAATTTATATGTATATCATATATAATTTATATATAGGGTTAGTGCTAAGTAAGTTTGGGAGAAGATTCCTGCAAGTTAATGGTTTTAGGAATTTATATCTCCAGTTGCAATTACTTTTAGATGAGCGAATGTAGAAAATCATGAGGTAACTTTTGTTAGTTTATGCTATTTTTAAAACTGTTACAGTTAGTCTTTGAAAGCACCAGTATCTATTTAATGCATTTCAATCTGATAAAGCACAGGCGAAATCTTCGCGACTAATTGGTGTCAATTCTTTTGGACATAGTTGCATAAAATATTTACATAATAAGCGATAACATAAATCGTCCTCAATTTCACTCGATTGATTGACTTTCATATTTAAATTAAAGTCATCGCTTACGATGTTTCAATATTAAATATTCAGTGCAATGAACATAAATCGGATCGGTGTTTCGTCATCAAGTTTAATGCCTTGTTGCGGCCGTTTAAGGCGTTTGTAATAGGCCTGAGGGCCTTTTCAGCTCGATCGGTTTATAATGAATTATATTTTCAACGCTGGAATAAATTCATTTATTGTAAGGGGCCGTAATACACGAACGTAGGTACTGTTTATAACTCTATAGCGTAATTAAGAATTAGAAATCATTTGCATAATCTGAAAATATTTGAATATTATCGTCGTTTCTTTTTTTCTAGTTATATTGCGAGTTGCAATTAACGCACTTATTTTAATTTAGGCTTATGCGGACCTATAAGTAGGAATATAATTCTTCTATTTCAATCCGTCTATTTTCTTTTCAACAATAAATTGAATAAACTCAACTAAACATTAATTCATTTTACATCACTGTTTTCAGGAGATATTCCGCTGTTAATTCTGATTATCCTGATAAAATAATGATATCTGCATCACAGTGCATAGATACCACTAGATACTATGTATGTATTTAGTATTTACCAATCAATCGAAATAAAAAATATATTTTATTACATCCAAAAGTTGTTCTGTTCTACACCTTAAACGTTGATTAACAGTTTTAACAAGTGAACTATGAGGTTGCTCACGAACGGTGAAGTTTTTTATCGACCAAATAAATAAGGAGATATAGGAGGCTCTGAATTATAACGTCATTTATATAAATGACGATGGAGTCATTACTGTTTAAATGATTCAAATGTAAGAGAAAAGGTTTTTTAATATTATTTGGCTTTGTGTTTTCTATTGGTGAGAAAAGATATGACATGAAGTAATTTCCATTAAAAGTTAAAAGCTGTACTTACTATATTGAGAACCACAGACTATAAATTGACAGCAGTGTAATGTAAAGGTCAAACAAAACTTTTGGACAACGGGAGGTACGTCATCATAACAATAACGTTGCTACAAATAAAGCTTTGAGTTTATAAGTTTTCAGTCCATATCTAATGTAATTTTAACATCGTTCTTAATTAAACTATTATGCAATTTCTCCAAAATTTTCCTAAGTACTGCCGCATTTCTAAAGTGAGTGTTTTTAAACCGAATTTAAAACAAAATCTCTATCGAATGTAAAATTAATATACATATTATGTACATATTTAAAAATGTATTTATTAAATTTTCCGCCAAGTAACCGATAGACAATTCCTCGAACAATTTGTTACGCGTCGGTGGTCCTTCATTACCATAAAGTTGGTCAAACGGTCAGCGATCGACGCGGGATTTGCACAGCGCTGTGCTATCGGCCACTCGATCTCAGTAATGGCTGATACGTGTGACGATAGCTCGGTCAGTAATCGAATGGTAACCTAATTGTGACGAGCTTTGTTCTGATGCTTGGTTATCCGGAGTCGTTACAGATTTGAGGTTTCGTAGCCAGAGATGTCTAATTTATAGCCTCAAAATGTTATGGGATAAAGTGTACAATGTGAAATTCAACATCATTGACCATTTCAATACTAAAAAAACTTTGGAGGTTTAATATTTAATTTTTTAAGTTGGATTTATCATTTAACGTATAATAGCAGTACCTAATTACGCATATAAATAGTTTTTTTTTTATATTACTTTTAGCTGTCTCGCGTGTATACTATACTGTATTACCTTTATATATAGGTGTACATTTTCATGTTTGATATTCGGGACGTCCTGAGTGTTATGTCGCCCGTACAATTCTTACATCTTCATTGAGTTACAACCTAATCGAAGCAGATGGTCGCGAGGAATTAAATAAATAAGATAATACGATATGACGGTCACAAATGTCTTAATACTCTAATGGTTGGCCACACTGTGCTCGTGTGATCCATCATCGTGTTATTTATTTGGCCGCATCAAACCCAATTTAGTAACGTAGTTAATTTTATTACTTCTATTTAACCTGCTCCGTTTACCGGCTTATCTTTGGACATGGTAATTGGTAATTGCGTGTTGATTCTGTGTGAACAGTAATCGTAGATGCACATTGCACAGTAAGGTACCTACCTACTCGAAAATATATTTAATGAATGTTCAGATAGAGGTAGTACTACAGATATGTATAGCTATTGTATTTATATATATTTTTACAATTATATTAAGCCTTATTTAGCTTATGCATTATTTTATGGTGTTTAAATAATAATTATCATCTCTCAATGAATTTGTCTAAACAAATAAATATGCGTGATTTTAGAGACACAATTGGATACCTACGGTAAGTATTCGCTGTTAACTGGTTCCAAAATTATTTTTTATTATTCTTATACGAAATCGCCATTTTTATATTTCAAATAAGACGCCGACTGCAGTGTATCATAGTTATGTAGGTACATCGCATTATTATTATGCAACGATTCTAATTCAAAATATTTTTCCAAGCCAACCTTGGCTAACTAAAGTAAAAAAATGCGCAATTAAGAACTATTATGGCATTGTTAGTTCTATGAGAAAAGGTTTAAGCTCCGTCCGTCAAGCACTTAAACGTTGGCAAAGTGCCTGGAGAGAACACTGCAAGTTGTAGGCTCTAGCTCACAAGCCTATCTCGGTCTAGACTCTAGACCAGACCATAGACACAACGGGTTGACCTAGATGCCAGAAATCGATTCCACAATTTGCCTGTTCAAATATTTACATGTCAGTGTAAACAGTTTGCAGGCATATTAAATTTCCGATGCGGTGTTTTGTTACGACTGGCGTGGAAAAATATCGTGCTAGAAGGTATAAGGTAGTACGGAATAAATACTGCATTGAGCTTGCCTTTATTTGTCCGTCTAAGGCAGTAATATCTAACATCAGAGCATTCTACGTGACTAATAATTTAAACGCAATAAATAAAATCGATAAAGCAATCTTAATATACATATTTGTTGCTTGTCTTGTCTTCTGTTGTCTTGTGTTCTTGTCTTTGATCTACCGCTTGATACCGATGTAGGACCTCTTGTAGAGAATATATTGTTAAGTATTAGGGTCTTCACGGTAGGTCTACCTTTGTCATGATGCTTTAAAATCGATATCAAAAACAAATGTGTAACTCGTATATCTCAGGCAATAGGACCGTTCCTTAATCTTTTTATGTCCAAACTTGCTGGACTAAATTTCAACACTAGAGTAAAACGTTTTTGTTAAACGATACTTTGCTTCATTATAAAATAGAAAATAATTTTATATTTTGTTAGAAAAGTTCAGAAGAAAATAAAATAAATTTGAAGCAATTCATTTTTGCTATTGAGTAATAGATATTTGCTAAATGAAGCAATCTATAAATTGCGCAATAGCACAATGATTTTGCACATACGATACTCCAGTACTATCGAGAATAGAGTGGCCATAAATCACAATATTTTCTAACACTGCAACAATATTTTTCAATTGGAAAGGTCAAAGGAAAGTTCAGAGCGGTGCCAAGGAAGTGACCTCGCCACCCCCGTAACTTATATATTATTATTTGGGTCGCGTACACGCCGAGCCACCCACGTGAACGAAAGCGTGACTGCGCTTTATTTCAATAATGCAATCGTATAATGGCTTCCGAAGATAGGTAATGGAGCTCTCGATTCTTTAAGAGCTATAGGGTCTGGTCGACTCACAAAGGTACGGGAGGAGTAAGAAGTTTGAAAGTTATGACTTTTGGTTGTGGGGGTTTACGATGATATATGTTTTGTAGAGAGGAATATATATAGTGGGATGTATAGCTATTTGCGTGAAGATAGATATGCGATCGTGATTTAATAGGTACGATGTTGTATTGATTGTCTTCTAGGTTATATATTCAATTATTCATTACCAATGTGAATTTCTAAAACATATGAAATCAATATTGAAAGTCTTGACATATATCTATTATGAATGTTTGCTTATCATCAACTCGCTGTTAAAAAGGCCCAATTGGACACTGAAAATTCTTACCTTTATTTTATAAAAAAAAAAACTTACAAAAGTATATTATTCTAACCAGTTATTTTTATCTTTCCAGTACTACTAAGTGAGACGATACTGCCCGACGATATGCTGGAGAACAAAACGCTGAAGATCACGGACTTTGGTCTCGCGCGGGAGGTGTACAAGACGACGAGGATGTCGGCTGCCGGCACGTACGCGTGGATGCCGCCTGAGGTATGTTGCAGATGTGTGATTTTATCTAGAGTGCAGTATAGAGATCATTGTGTGCGCTAGTGATGGGCAAGAGATGACAAAAATTATTTTAAATAAGATTGAGTAGCTCTACCCAAGATAATATATGAATTGTGTGAATACCATAAACATTATAATATGTACTAGAAATTAAAACAAATAATAAATAGATATTAGATACATATGTCACAGATGTGTAATAAAATGTTTAATTGTCGATGGAAATAAAATAACAATTCAAGTATCATTCAAAGGAAATACTTATGTATTTTGATGAATTTTAATATTTAAAAGTTCCTTCTGCGATGTGAGAACGTTGAAAGTGTTCATTATAAACTTATCTATAATCATCTACACTACTCGCTACTAGCTTTATGAATGACTGGTGCATTTAATAATTTCCCTTCAAATGCCAATTCACGAAGTCTTCTGCCAACTCTTCCAGGTGATAAAAAACTCCACATTTTCACATGCGTCTGACGTATGGTCGTACGGTGTGTTACTATGGGAGCTGCTCACGGGAGAGACGCCCTACAAGGGCATTGACGCGCTGGCGGTCGCGTACGGCGTCGCTGTTAACAAGCTGACGCTGCCGATACCGAGTACCTGTCCGGAGCCGTGGAGGGTGCTGATGGAAGGTGAGGACGGTTTAAAATTTATAGGAAAGGAAGTCCTTTTCTCCCTAAAATTAAAAATGTCAATCTGTCGATACAAGATTTTGTTAAACAGTGATTGAAATGAAGAGACAGTCACCATAGTCACATTTGTAAAAAGTTATTTAAAACATAAGTTTTGGTTGTAGATTATAGCACATTATGATAATATATCAGTCGTTTATACATTCACACCTCTTACCTCCTTTTCGCTTTGTACTTGAGTTTATTCTAACAATTCGTATCACGTATAATTTCAGCATGCTGGCACTCAAATCCACGCGAGAGGCCACTCTTCCCGGAGATCCTGGACCAGCTCGAGAGGATCAGACAGTCGGAGTTCACGCGCGCACCACATGAATCTTTTCACACTATGCAAGATGGTTGGAGAATCGAAATCGAAGAGGTCCTCCGGGATCTGCGGAGGAAAGAAAAGGTAGGAGAAAGAGCAGGAACAAAACATTGACAAAAAATGCCCCAAAATTTTCCAAAGGGCTGGCCTTAAGTTTTGGAAAAACTTCCGAAAACAAAAGGATTTAAACTTTTGCATTCTTTACCTTACAGAGCTTAAGAATTTGACAGTCTGCACTTTTGCAAGTTGTTAACTATTTTTTTTGAAGTAAAACAGTTACAGTAAAGTAGTTTAATGACCAATTGCATTTAAAGGACCCATCACAGTAATTTGATGATCATTCATGCATTTTACATTTATACGAATATATTTTCACATTTAATCACCGAGAATAAACATTGAAATAAAACTAATAAGTATCTGTTCATTCATCTAAATATATTTAGCTTTATGTACCTATATAAATATTGTTGACTAATAAATAATTATGTTCTCCTATCGCTTACATAGGAATGCAAAACCATAGAAGAGGTTAGTGCTAGCTAACTCTTGTGTTTATTGTATTATGCTAAATTAATTTATTAGAAATATATGCATGTATTTATAGCTAATTCATAAACTTTAATATACGTTTTTTGGACATGATTCTAGAATTTTGTAGTGCGGTAATTACTACTACGGTTTATGTAGATGTTGATATGTTAGCAAGGTTTTAATAGTTTGGATTGTTGTAAAAGTTTATTATTTGTAGCTGTGTTGTTAAACTAAATATGTGTATGTTTATTTGTATGGTATGATTTATTATAGTATTTATAGTCATAAATGTAATGAGGATAATAGTAATAGATTTTTGGTTTTGTGTAAAAGTAGCGCTTTATAATATTCAATAAATTTAATAATTCAATTACATCCCTCCTCCTCCCCTTGACATTAGTTTTATTAATATAAATAGCAACCTTAAAACTTCGAAAACTGTCTCGGAGTTTACAGATGTCAAGCATCACATGATATACACATTTTTTGGTTAAAAATTTAAATTTATTTAGCAGGATACTGTTAGAATCTACAACAATTTTCTCTTTTTCTAGTCTTTCTCTAATCTCTTAAATATTTGTCTCTTGGTACTTTATTCTCACATTTTTGTTTTGAATTTTTACTATCTATATTATAGATCTGGTTATTCTTGTGCAATTTAGTGGCAAATATAGTCACTGAAAGGCTTTTCCTCCAACACTTGTTTGTTTGGGGACCATTTTGCTACTATTTCGTGTTACATTTTTAAGGATCGGTTTCACAGCTTGCTCATAATGTCCCTGGATGCCTTTTTGACACTTAATTTTGACATTGTTTGCCACTTTTAACTAATAAATAAGCTTATCAGAACACAGAAAGCTGTGAACCCGGCCCCTAATTGTACTTTTAAGGGCCGATTTTTCAATGCTTGGATAAAACTTATCCGTCCAATAAAGTATTACACGATAATATTAAAATGTCGCGTAAACTGTCAAAAACGGGCAATTAGAATACGTTTTAAAAATGGTAGTTTTATACATTATTCGACGAATAAGTTTTAACCAAGCATTGAAAAATCAGCCCTAAATCTGTCCATGTGTATATTGTTCCTCTGTGCCAAATTTAACCATGGCAATATCAATGTTTCCAGGAGCTAAGATGTCGCGAAGAAGAATTAACTCGTGCGCAGCTCCAACAGCGGCTCGTGGAACAGAATCTCGCGCAGAAAGAGAGAGAGCTAGAGATGAGAGAGATAGATCTAGCGGCGAGAGAGTTGCATATATTGATCTTCGCGAGTAATATGTCCCAGCAGCCGCCGCAGCCTAATAAGAGGAAAGGTTGGTGCTTTTGTTCAGTTTAAAATACACCACTGATATACTACATATCAATTACTAGTTAATTTTGTTTGTGTGCAGGCTGTTTATGTATTTCCCAAAAATGTTGAAACAAAAATTAATGATTTTGATTGCTATACTGGCAATGTTAATTTTTAAATAATATCAAGGTCCTTACATTAAATTTGTCTTCTTTACCTCGATTACTTTCAATTTTAGATGCTTATTATCCTTTATATCTTGATTTTATATTTAACGTTTCCAATTTGTTAAATGTCTAGAAAAATAGAAATGGTTTTTCGAGTCTTATCTATTCTAAACGATCTACAACGGGTTGTTCCACTCTTATTGTCTATTTTAAACAGTATATAACTGGTCCATTATAAACACTAAACAACATATTGATCCTTCTTGTCTAACCCAATATATTTGTGGTGCATTATAAACGCTAAACAACATAACAATTGATCCTTCGAGTCTAACCTTTAATTCAACATAATTTGCAGGCAAATTTAGCAAGCTAACCCTTCATTTATACTTCTTTCAGGCAAATTTAGCAAGATCCGTCTGCTCAAAAAGGACACAATATCCTCGCCTCTCGACTTTAGGCACACACTCACGGTGCGACCGAGCGACGACGAGGCGAGCGTGAAGCAGTTGGTCGCAGTCGCGAAGGACACGCCGCCCGGGTCACCGGCGATCATGCGGGCGATCGCACGTGAGTGGCGAGCCTTATTTCTGTAGATTACAGAGCGTGCAATTATTCGCAATGTAGTAAAAATACACTTTGAATTTCTCCTGGTTTTTGTCAAATGGCGTCACTTTTTACTATGTTCGTACTGCACAGAATAAAGCCTTTTTTTCTTGTATTAACATGTATTTGTTAGATTTTTTTGCAACTATTTAACAATATGGCTGTTTTGACAGCATTTAACCAGTGTATTTTTGTGTTCACAGTGCCAGCGGACGGCGTGAAGGGCAAGACGTGGGGCCCGTCGACGGGGCACACGCGCACGCGCACGCACCTGCCGCTGCCCCGCCCGCACCGCCCCTCCACCTCCGCGCCGCACCTCTCCCCCGCGCGCCCGCCCCGCGCCCCGCCCGGTCAGTGCACACACACACACACACCGCCCCTCCACCTCCGCGCCGCACCTCTCCCCCGCGCGCCCGCCCCGCGCCCCGCCCGGTCAGTGCACACACACACACACACACTCCATTCTGTTGGCTATACACACTCGATCCTGTTCTCTATATACTTTCGATCCTGTTGTCTATATACAGTCGATGCTGTTGTCTATATTCAATAATCCTGTTGTCTATATACAGTCGATGCTGTTGTCTATATTAATTATAGACAATCGATCCTGTTGTCTATATACAATCGATCCTGTTGACTATACGTACTCGATACTGTTGTCTATATACAATTGATCCTGTTGATTAAATACAATCGAGTCTGTTGTCTATATACAATCAATCGTGTTGTCTATATACAATCAATCCTGTTGACTATATACTATCACTCCTGTTGTCTATATACAATCAATCCCGTTGACTATATACATTCGATCCTGTTGTCTATATACAATCGATCCTGTTGTCTATATACAATCAATCCTGTTGGCTATATACAATCAATCCTGTTATCTATATACAATCAATCCTGTTGACTATATGCATTCGATCCTGTTGTCTATATACAATCAATCCTGTTGTCTATATACAATCGATCCTGTTGACTAAACACAATCGATCCTGTTGTCTATATACAATCAATCCTGTTGACTATATACAATCGATCCTGTTGACTATACACAATCGATCCTGTTGTCTTTATACCATCAATACTGTTAATTAAATACAATCGATCCTGTTGTCTATATACAATCGATCCGGTTGACTATACACACTCGATCCGGTTGACTATACACACTCGATCCTGTTGACTATACACACTCGATCCTGTTGACTATACACACTCGATCCTGTTGACTATACACACTCGATCCTGTTGACTATACACACTCGATCCTGTTGACTATACACACTCGATCCTGTTGACTATACACACTCGATCCTGTCGGCTATACACACTCGATCCTGTTGATTATACGCACTCAAACCTGGTGAGTATATACTCTCAATTTTGATCAGAATGACTACGAGTTCTAACACGAGATTCTGGTGAGTATTCATACACACTCTTGAGTATACCCACTTTGCAAAACTCACATACGTTCTACGTATGTAATATTAACTTTTTTTATTTCTTATCTTAATGAAATTGCAATATTACCATAAATTACTTAAAATTATAGTCTGTTACATATATCTGTGAGTTTGTGCTATATTGGTTAAGCATTGGCAATCTCAATAAGAATGTTAACTTTTTATGAAATGTGTTTTTCCAATATTTTATTACAGGAATAATGTCTAGTCATTATGTTAGTGCATAAGTTATATTTAAATTAACCCGTGACGCGTCCTATGTACAGACGGTTAATCGTAACTCAAAATGGTACTGTAGCGTCCTGCGTAACAACGACTGTTCATAACGCGGCCAATGACTTTGAAGGTCACCCGTAGTACTTACAAGTGAATGTTTCCAGTATAAAAAATATTTCTCTATGCCTTAAACATTTATAATTCGAATCGACACGACTCCGAGACAGGCAATAGAGACCAAAACCACAAAATAAAAAAAAAAGTGAATCATTGATTGAGTTGCGTCATCGGCCATAGTTTGTGACATTTGTCTTGTTCAACGAATATTTGGATTGTGAATTATGCCGAGAGGAATAATTAGATGAGTGATAATTGAGACGTATATTACTGGAAATTTTACGTAGAATACGTTTATGATATTGGTTTTAGGGATATTTGAAGAATACTCAGTGAAAAAGTGTCTCAACTTTTCAGTGCGGAAGACGCAAAATGGCGCTTTTTTTCTTGTTTGTGAATAATGGAGATTTGTTATTATTCATAGTGAAATACGTTGTGTTAAATGTGTGAAAATATAAGTGAATGTATTTGGCAATCGTGTAGTGATATGAAAACGTGAATATGATCATTTGATGACTCAGCATTATCATGTAAGTGTTAGTATGTAAGCAATTAAAATTAAAACAAAAGAAAATCAATTTTTTATAATTTTATAGAAAAAATATATCGTCATGATTACATTTTTATGCTATAACTAGTTTCTTCCTCTTTCCAAAAATATATCATACATGGCATATAATTATAGAACAATAGGGTAAATAAAATTTTCAAACTCGGTAGTCATAAAAAAGCTAGATTTCGTGAACTCCCTTGACACTATCGGGATCGGTGCCGGCTGTGCGCCGGACGCGTCACGGGTTAAGGACGTATCTTCAGTTTTGATAAAATTATGATAGTGTACCCAATTAGAATTACGGTGACTTGATTAATATTGTAATCAATCTTTTTGTATTATTATCCATGGCTTTTGTAAATCTTGTATTATATTTGCGTATATTTCGTAGTAGATAAGATTTTTTTTAACAAGTAGTGCAAGTCACTGCAATTCCAAGAGTACAACCAAACACACATTTACTCATACGTCCATTTTCCAACATAAGACGTGGGCGTTATAATAAGCGAAGTGGAAGAGACGAAGCGAAAGCCGCGCAAGTCGAAGTCGCAAGTTCGAACCCCCAAAGCGAAACCCACCACTGCGGCAAAACGCTGCGGTTCCCACGACGATCTGCTTCGAGACGCGCCAAAACCCCGGCTGCTCTGCCCCATGTTCCCAACCCCCGACCCCCCGGACCCCCTGCACTACGACACGGTGTTCGGCCCGACCCCCCCGACCCCGCCCGTGCACGAGAGGAGGAAGGGCTCGCATGGAGATGTGCGCAACTTTTTGAAAAGTATTCGGTCGAATAGTCTCGCGGGGTTACTGGCGGTGGCGGGGTCGCTGTCGTCCGATACGACGGAGCTGCTGAGGGACGAGTGACGTGACGTGACGTGATGTGACGTGGCGTGACGTGTCGTGTCGTGATGTCATGTTATGTGGCGGTAGGGCAAGGCGTGTTGCGGGAGAGCGGTTGTTATTTGTAGATGTAATAATACATGATGTTTAAAATTAAATAATTGGTATGAATAGTTTTGATAATTTAAAAAAGTTATTCACTTGAAAATGTTTTATTACAGATTAATGATTGATGTATGATATGGCAAAAGCAAATTAATTAATATGTTTTGGTTTATTAAAAATTTAAAAGTAATCTTTATTTGAACATCCGAATAATTTATTTTGTATGCTTTTAGAATTTGGTGACGTTTGTATTCGAAAGGAATACGTAAGCGAACACAATTCATTCCAAAATGTTTTACAAGCAAATTTAAACTCTAATCACAGTACACTAAGGTATGTTTCCTTATGTTTCCACAACGCGCCGTCGCCCTACGTCATCAATTGTATCGAGTCTAAATGCGTCAATAACAGTACAATCGGGTTGCCATATACAGAACATATCATTTGTGTGAACATTCCTCGCGATTGCATTTTTTTAATTATTTTTCTCACAAACTCGCGCTCAGTTACTCGTCCATCGGCTCGTAGATTATGTACATACAGTTCCAAGGTTTTATACTAGTGTGTAAGGTTATAATAAAAATAAATAAAAAAGACTTATTTTCCGCTAGGTTTAGGTTAGGTTATATTTAGTGCGTTTTTTACACGCATGAAATATTAAACGAATTTCGTATTTTTTTGCAACGGGATGATCTTTTTGTACTCCACGTGTTTTTCACAGATGTTAAAGCCGAAGCATTTATCTCGATTATCGACATTAATTTAATGATAGTGTAAGTCATAAATTACTGGCAAAACGCAATATATCCAAGTCTCATAGTCATTTACAAGTTTTTTTATCTCTTAAACGTTGCCAGTAATTTATTAGTTAATCTAGTTGGTAAATAAACGTAAGATCTGTATTTAAGGTTTATTTTAAAAGACTTGACTGAGAATTTTTAGGTATCTTGCCAATTTGTACGGACCCTGGCACAAGTATCGGTCGCGTAGAGTCGACAAAAAAAGTTAAAACACAAAAAATGTACTCGATCGTGATTGATCCTGTGTCCAGTTGAATTTTACTAATTTTGACCCATTTTTTGTTTATTGCTGCTCTAAAGGATCTTCAGACAATCTGCCATATCCTTGTAAGTATTGTTTTCTCAAAGCCATGTTTAATAAATTTCGTATGAAAATGTTTAAAAACGTCACAAATGTAGTTTAAAGTATTGAATTGTGGCAGATGTAGGTATTTTAAGCGATTATCGTATGTGATGTGTCCAGAATGTTTGTGCGTGTTGTAGATTTATTATAATTTTGTAATTTTTTTTATCAGTTTTATTTTTTTTGTGAATTGTAAGCATTTGTTTGCTTCCAGCCTGTTTTATTTTTTAGTTAAGCGCTATGCATGCTTATCAGTTCATAGTAACGCTATATACGGTACAGTATAGAATCTTATATATGTATTTGTTGTACTTACTCGTTAGTATACATCGCTTTGTCTTACACATGTCATATGGCACGCTTTCAAATGTTTACAATGGTCTAATGAAATGTTTTTGGAAGTCTGTTTGATTCTACATTCCATTTTTAATAGCGCAGTTTATGAATACAGCAGCAGTTTGTTAAAGACTCCCCGCATCAGACAGGCTTTCAAGGCGAGACTAGTGTAGAAGTAGGTACTGAATGTAAGATAGTACAAAAGATTTCCGCCGTAACATTCGATAACATAATGTTCCTGTGGTGGTGGACCTTACCGAGAGGCTCAAACGAATTGTCGAAATGTCACCAGAGCGATGATAATCTATATTAAGGCTCTATTTGTAACTTAATCGAATAGAAACTCTTTGGTGATCCGGTTCTCTAGTTTATACTTAATTTCTTTTATATATCAATAAACCTTTTCCATAAAATCGATTCTGGTGTATTCTTTTAACATGGGACTACTAATATGCTAACACACCCCCTAACCGAGTGAGACCGTGCCGATATCAATAAACAAGTTAAAATTATATGAGGTGAAGGTTCAAATGAGAACAGTGAATAGCTTTGGCTTATCTAATCGGGACGCGAAACGATTGGAGGATAACTTTTTAACAAATTGCGAAGTTACAAGTCTCGTGCCATGACAAATGTATTATGCACATGTAAGTATAATAGAATTTTTTATTATTTATTCCGCTTTTTATGTTGCTTTGAACTGTTTGGCATGCGTAGTTACGTTCTATATCACGCGTTTTTATTTGCACATTCATATTATATTATATGCAAGCACAAATGTCGCATTCAAAATGTACTCTATTAGATTGTAGAAAAGTAACCAGACAAATGTAAACCCTAAAAAAATGTATGACACTAGTTTAGTGAAATTAACGTTTTCAATAAAGAGAAATACCTACCCTCTTTTAATACTGTTTTGAACTCATGTTGTTAAAATTATTAATGATATCACCCTATCATCGGTTTCACATTACCATCATTTATTTGATCGCACTGTTGAACCGTGAATTCTAAAACTACCCGCATAATAGCTGTTTAATCATCGACCTTGTATTATTATAAGACAAAACCCAAGATTAAACGATATTTTTTTAAATCCTAAAACTTTTTTGACATTTTTTTTTACAAAAAATAGATCTTATAATAATACATCGATGTTAGTTGCTAATTATGTTGTGAGCACGCACCTAGCCGACTAACGCCTATGTTTCTATTCACATAGGCTGTTTTCCTTACACAGACTTCAGCCCCGAGGACTGGGGTCCGGAGTTCCCGTTGAGCGCCGCGTCGAGATACACGATACCGATGCCCACGCTTTATAGTACGGAAGGTGAGGATTTTTTGTGATTTTTTGGAGTTTTATGTACGAAAAGGGTGGTCTAAGCAGACGGTTTGCGATCTGTAGGGATAGCATATATTATATGTGTGTAGTTCTCTTTGGATTTAAAAACAAACTCAAAAAAAATATATAAGTAGTTTTTTTGACAAGTTTTTTTTTAAACTACCACCCATTTGTCATATTATTTCGTTTGGCTATATATTCAGAGATAGACTTCCTACCACAAGATTTCATTCATTTATTACAAAATCGTCATTTATGTATTAGAATATAATTTAGTCACTTCTACAAAGCACTTTTTTTACACTTTTTCAATACACGAATATTTTTTCAATTTATTCTATGTATGAATTCAGGTGACAAACAAACAGACAAGTTTATCCTGGCATTTACAATAATAGTTTATCATTTTATTAACAATTAACTGAAGCACTATATATTTTAATATAATACACCAAACACTTTCAGGTTACAAGTACAAAAAGCCGAGTATAATCGAACTTGTGTTATACAATATGGCGGCATTACTAGGAGGTGTTGCGGCCGGGTATGACGTCAGAGTGTCTAACGTCAGCCCGTTGCATCCCACGTTGCAACCGCATCGGTGAGAATGTTTAATTGCTTTTTATTTGATAAGAAAATTCGTATTAAATACTTACTACTTTTACTCTTATTGATTTCTTGGCGGTTCTAGTTTTTAGGTAAAACATTTTGTAAAATACTAAAATTTGGCTGATTTCATTCGTCTATTTTTGTGTGCAGACAGCATTCAAATTAAACTTTTTCTCTTGAAATAATGATAATAAATTTGTAAATAATCTTACCTCTAGTTTAGTTTTTCATTATCTATGATGTTACTGAAGACTAATTTTATTCTCGCTAGCATGGGTCATAATGTTTAGTAGTAACTTTCAGGACTCACTACACTTAATTTTCGTTAATTTTTTTTTTCCAATGATATTGCTATCACATACTATTTATTCTTATACTGTTAATAACTCAGGCCCCGGAATCACAGACACAATAGAAAATCTATTGTGTCGTGGACCGATAAGGCCGTTCGGGGCTCAATGGGTTAAATAATAATAAACATTATAATTTCAGTGCGGAACTAGAAACGGACGCATTACTACCGGCGTACGACAGTTTCGGTTTCGCGCACAACACGTACCACGGGCCCACGAGGCACTTGCGGGCGCCGCTCACACATTTAGCTGATCCAGTACGTATACATTATTTAGTTACTTATTTGTCATTGTATATAGGTGTTAAAAATCTATATTTTTGACGTGACAACGTCTTATAATTCGATAAAGCCGGCTGCACGCACGAAAAAATATGACTCATGCGGCGTTACCTCGCTCTGAGGCGTTTCATGTAAGGCTTGAAGTGCGAGCGAGAGCGCGGAACGAGCGACAAAGAAGCACAATCGGACGTTGTCACGTTCAACTATCGTCAGTAAACCGACTTTACAGACAACCAATTTTTTGTCATGTTCTATTCTTATATGTTTATGCAAAGTACGATGTCTTGCTGAAAGCTTAGAATACTCTTGCTTGATTTGCAATAACTACGTGTTGTGTCAATTTCTTCTTAAAAGCTTTTAAGCTAAGCTAATGAAGCCTTTTGATAAAATAAAGATTCGGTGTAATAGTTACTTTATTGACAAATTGAAAAAAAGAAGAGATAGAAAAAATTATATACATAATAAAAATCTTGATAGTGTACTCAACAATTTCCAACATAATTGATCCACGATTTCCTTCCAGATAACGAGCCTACAAACCGTCGAACCGAAACCGCTCCGTTTCACGGACTCCCCCTCCCACTACGCCCACCCCTCCCCCTCCTCAGGCTACACGCACTCTGCCCAACCCTCGGGCACGTCTGGTCTTGGCACCAATTACACCTCCACACAACCCACCCCCTCCCCAAGACGGACCTCCTCCACGTCAGACCATTTAGCAGACCTCTACCATAACTACAGGGAGAACTTTCAACCGTCCCCGTCGCAAGATAGGGTCCAAGACTTCTATTATAGACCCGAATATCCGTATGATAGAACAGCGGATTATGTTGTCAAACATCCGTATTATGGGTACGATGAATGCTCCTTCGAGTATAGAGAACCAACGCCCGATTATAGACCGTTTACCCATAGACGGACGCCATCAAATTCTTCGACATCTAACTCGCATCCCGAAGAATTTTCGCCGTCAAGACAGTTTCAGAAGTATCCGAAAAATAGAGAAGACTATAGGAGTCCGAAAACGGAGTATCCGAGAAAGAATGACTATTCGCTGCCGAGGGATTTCTACAGGGAACAAGCAGAGGTGGAAAGACCGGCGAATCTAGGGTTGGAATTAGCGCCTACTAAGTTGAGGTAATTATTACCTTTATTATTTACAAACCATTGAAAAATAGTCAAAGTAACATAACAATTTATTAGACAAAATGGCAAAGTGGTACAGCAAGGAATGAATATTTTAAATATGAAAGTGTTTTTGGTTCACCATCGTAGCAATTTCATGAATGCTTTTTTATTTTATAGGATAGTTAGCAGGCTAGACATTAGGCTAATTTTTACTATAGCAAAACATTTATGTGATGCACATTTGAAACACAACGAAACTTTTTCATGAAATTTTTACACGCATGACTATTCCTGTTATTTTATTTGCCCACACGAGTGAAGCTACTATATAACAGAAAAAAGTTTCAGTCCGTATTTTTGCGTGGAACCCAGACGGACTGCAGTCTTCTATAGTTTTATCATATTACTAGCTGCTCCGCGTGGTTTCACCCCCCGTGGCCCCATTCCTGTTGGTCGTAGCGTGATGATATATAGCCTATAACCTTCCTCGATAAATAGGCTATCTAACACCGAAAGAATTTTTCAAATCGGACCAGTAGTTCCCGAGATTAGCGCGTTCAAACAAACAAACTCTTCAGCTTTATAATATTAGTATAGATTAAAAAAATACATATTTTATAACTAAACAAATTACTACAGGTCAAGTCTAAAAAAGTACAAGAAATCATCCGCGTCCGGGGGTAGTTCGGGCGGGGGTACTCCTACCAACCCCACACCACCGGACAGTCTCACTAGCGAAACGGACAGCTCGTATGTGTCCGCTAGAGACGTGTCGAGTGGGAGCCAGTCTAGAGTCAGGTGAGTCTTTAAAACGTGTTTAAAAAACATGTAAATAAATAATACTGTAAACAAATATTCCTCAAACTCAGACATTTATTCAATTAGACTTCCTCTAAAATCACTATTATATCATAACATAGATAAACCATTTTCCACCCAATAGAAAATTATTTGACACGGCAAAATATGCCTAAAGGTTATGTAGAACGAAACAGTGTTAAGTTGACTTGACAAATAAATTCTGTTTACAGGGCGCAAAACACAAACAATAATTAATTAAAGTAGTTTAATAGCACTGAATAACTTGTTCTTAATTGCTCAGTGAAAACAAATATTAACATACATTACAGATTCAGTCCGGAAACGATGGAGGGTCACCTTGAAAGGCGACCTTCGAGGCACTCGTAGCGAAGGCTCAAGAAGTTCGACGACTATCTCGTGTGACGTCGGACTGTTCTACTTTCCATGCATCCGGGATGCTACAGAAACATCGAGGATGAATGGGAAATATTGAGGATGCTTCAGTAAATATTGAAGATGCTTCGGAAATGTCGAGGATGCGTAGGAAATATCCACGACGCATCAGAAAACATCATGGATACTTTAGCAATTCTCGGATATGGCATATTTACGTAGCTTTCGAAAGGTGTTTTGTAAAACATGTTGATTTGGATTTGAGAGTCAATGGTGACTGTTTGTTTTGACTTTCAGAAACAACGGACTTTCTGAATATTATTTTTCTGGATATGACACTTTTTAATGATATAATATTTACGTGAAGTCGATAAACGTATGGGACTGATGTTATAGCTTCAGTTTAAATATATTCAGTGTGTATGTTTTTTGGTTGTGTGTAATATTTATGAAGGTTAAATTAATTTTTTGGGAGAATTATATTAATATTTCATATGTATAAATAAGTAAAAGGGATCAAAACTTAAAATCAAATCTTTGTGTTTATGAGTTTAATTATTTCAAAATCCAAAAGAATTATGTTTCCTTCTGACTTTTACAGACATTTTTTTAGTTAGTAATGTTAAAATAAATTACATATATTTAACTCCTTAAATATTTCACACATTACAGAAAATATATGGCAAGTTACGGCGTTAACACGAAATTAAAAACTTAGAACGCTTAATTGAATATTTTTAACGTAAAAAAATTAATTTAAACTTTTTATAACTAAATTTGTCGAATATTTCATTGGATTTGGTTAATGAATATCTTAGTCATATTGTTGTCCTGTTCTTGCAGTGTAAAATATAAAAGTTAGAGCAGGACAGACCTCAATTAGTATTTTTATATAGAGATTGTGTTCATTATAATATTGCTTTTTTTTAATGTAAATCCTTGAGAAAAAATTGGGCTTTTTAACATTAATAACAAGTTACATTCCGATTGATTTAATGCAAATAAAAATAAAATTAATTTCGTCTCAATCGATGACAAATGTCTAAAAGGGAGGAATTCTTATCTCAACCCCAATGCAATGCAACGTTTTTTTCGCAAATTTAAATCAAGACAAGACTACTGCGAAACATGGATAGGATTTAATTAATTTTACATACATACTTTAGACGTTAAAGAATCTTACTAAAAAGCGCCAGACTTCTGTATTAAAAAGTGAACGTTCAAAAATCATGTGCATCTTAAGGCAGCTTTTATCTAATACGGGATTTGTGATTAAAATATATAAACGATATTTATATTGTGACGATAGAATATTTTTGTGAAATCAAAGTCTTCAGAGTTTGAACTTGGATGTAATATTTTAATTTTAGCAAATAAATTATGTAATAATTATTAGCCTCGAATATCGGCCCGGGAAAATCGATTAGATTGGGCTTAGTAAGTTTATTTATCGAGTTAAGACTAGCTATCTGTATAAATTTAATTGTATACTCTATATATATATGTTAGAAATAAGTTGATGAAAACTATCGAAGACGACACGAGTATTTTTTTTTTGAAACAATTTTTTAAGCAATATATAGGCACAAAAGTATATAATGTACAAAGTGTAAATACCGCGGTGTACAAGCTTCATTAATTTAACTGGCATTTATGTTTTGTTTCTCGTAAATAAATAGTACAAATATGTTAAGGTATATAATATTGTAATCGTTGTGTGTATATTTGGAACTTAATTGTATGTATTTGTATCGTATGCGTTTTGTACAAACAGAATAGATATTTTTTACTAAAATATCATATTTTGGTGATCGATACGGTGATGTCACGTTGGAGCGAGGCTAGGACAATAAAATTACGATTTGTTTTCTCTTTTTCAATGATATTTCTACCTATCTAGCTCTTATCAATAATAATATTCATAAAACAAGATTATTTGTTCTTCCATTTCCTTTCGCTATCTGAAATACTAGATTTCTAAGAACCGGATTTTAATTGAGTTTCGTCGTTTCGTTTGATAATAAAAAAGCCTTTTTCGATAAGAATTCTATGTCATTGTTATTTTATGAGATTTTTTTTTAATTACGTTGAAACTTTACGATATTTTAAAATGCAACACTTTGCAATGATCACGTTTATTCTTCACTATTTATTTATAAAATAACGTTTTGTTGTACATTTAATCTTGTTGCATTATCTATACAAATTAAAATAAATTGTTTACTGTTTCTCTCTTTCAGAGATTTATTTAAACAATATTACTTTTTCCTCTTTTAAAACTGTTTGTCGCTCTAGCGTCGCACCGTATCGTCACCGGTACTGTAGTCATAGCAGCTTTTGTATTCACAATGTTGAAATAGGAAGAATCGAAGTTACTAGTCTTGATATTCGCGGTATAATTATACTCAATATAAAGTTTCTTTAATCGACAAATAAAAAAATAGTATAAAGTTCCCTTTTTAGATTTTAAAATGAATATATTGAAATCGAATTGATATTATTATTTTTGGGTAAGTGCAAAATAGGTATAGCATAAGTGTCGATTATTGAAATTCTATATTTTGTAATAACCGATAACAATATATTGATATTAAATATGATAAAGTTTTGGTTTCGTAACGTATTGTTGCCTGTTTTATGCTAAAACAAAATTTTTCACACACAATAAATGAAAAGAAACGATTGGCTTAATTCAATTTTGTTTATAACATTTATAAGAATACTCATGTACTAGTATTAAAACAGGCGATGTAATTGAACGTTATCTCCGTTAAAAAACAAACATCTTTAAAATTTATGTGATTTCCAGCAGGTAAAATGTATTGAAATGTATGTGAAATGAAATATGAAAATGAATATAATCTCGCTAAATTGTAAGATACACAAAGTGGGTGTTTTATTGTACGGCGTATGTTTAGTTATCGGCATCGACACGCCCGCGGAGGTGACGTTACTAAAGTGTTAATCGCTTTATCACTCGTGTTAAAATTAAATGTAAGGTGTATATCAAAAGTAATATTAACATTAGCTTTGATATTATTAGCGAAACCAGTGCCTAATGTTTGCTGGGGAGGTATTTTGAGATTTTGTAACTGAATTGTGTGGTAAGGAATTGGCTTTTACTGTGAATGCGAGGCCAGTAACACTTTTTTATTATTATTCGTTTTAAAATAGACTCGACTTTGTGCATCGTAGACAATAGTTTTAATAGATCTAGCGATCTATGATTTTGCAACAGTCGAGCCATATCGTCGAATTATTTTATCTATGTGCAATATGCGGTAATTTTTTGCGTCCATTTATGTTTATTTTTTTTTATACGTCGTGAAACAGTATTGGATTCAGTATTCGAGACTTGAAATTATTTTTCTATTATATATTTGATATTCAACGTAGATTATGTAAGTAGTGTTTAATTTGAGCTTGTCTGTGCCAATATCGTCCAGTGCTTTTTTTATTTTTGTTAGTACAAACCAAAACCTAACCAAATTATTTTAAGAATCTCTTGTAATTATTAAGTTTCAGATTAGTCACAAATTATTATTTTCTCGAGTCAACGAAACGAACACTGTATATATTCACGGCGCGATTACTTAAAAACTCTAGTCTTGTAATGTTTATTTGAATTTTGTTTGGTTAGACGGCTGGTTGTGTCCTTTACACGAGCCGGATTACAATTTTTTTAATGAAATTTGTACTCGAATAACTTTACTTGAAAGTTTGAAGCCATGGCGGGAGTGTTCCCGAGTAGTAACAGTAATTTGGCTCGTGTAAAGTGCACTGATTCGGGCATTCCATTATTTTGAACGAAACATTCCATATAGGTGAAGTGATATTGTGCTCATTGTAAGCGTTAGAATGTATTCTCGAAGGTTCTGTGTGCCAATGTATGGGGAGAATGCCTTACGTCTGTACGTTAAACCGACAAATAAAATAGATTAAGCTTTTTACATTGTCTTATTATTTTACCTGTATTTTTCCTTTACCAGAAAAGCAGACAGAATGTAATTGTTATTTATTTATTATTAGTACGAGATCCCACAGCATTTTAGTACGTTCATCGTTTTATGCTTAAACCAAAATTTTATGTCCAGGATAGGACTCCTACTAATATTATAAATGCGAAAGTTTGTGCGGATGGATGTGTGTGTTTGTTACTCTTTATCGCAAATACCGCTGAACTGATTAAAATGAAATTTATCACACATATAGAGGGTAACTTAGATTAACACATTGGATAGGTTTTCTCCCGGAAATCCCACGGGAACCAGTTTTTCTATAAAACGCGGGCGAATGTCACGCTGTGGATAGTTTTACATCTCATAGATTTATAAGAACCTCAAATGTATCAGTCAAGCGCAGATATCTACATAATTAAGAGAATATAGGTATGTCTACTATGTGGTCTAGTATAATGGCTCTTCGTAGCCTCGTGCAAACACAGTTATGATTTCCATCCATTTATACTTTCATAACGCACATTTTGAATCATAATATATCGAAATAGCTGCGCTTTGCGGTTTCACCCACGTGGCTCCACTGACCGCTCCTGTTGGTCTTGCCTGCCTTCCTCGATAAATGACCGAAATAATTTTTCAAATCGGACCATTAGTTCCTGAGATTAGCGCGTTCAAACAAACGAACTTTTCAGTTGTATAATATTAGTAGGTATAGATTAAAGCTATTTTTTCTATTAATTTCATACAAATAAATACTTAACTAACTAAAAAAATCGATTAGAAAAAAATTAATTAAAAATTCTTGCGGCCTGACTGGCAACCTAGTCCATAATATATGTCCATAATAATCTATGCTCCTAAGTCCTAATTATAAATATACATAGAATCTTGGTTCTAGCAAAAAAATCGTTGAACGCACTAAAACGCTGTGGGGCTATAATACCTATTATGTTGAATAATAATTCAAGACATGCTTATACTGTTATTGTCATTATAGTGCAGTTAACAGTTAGGTGTTTGATAAGGGTGCAGGTGGGAAGTAAATGAAAGATAAAGATACAAGTATAAAAAGAACAATTTATTCTCTGGATAACTATATTAATATTATTACGTAGTGCAAAGTATAAAATATATCCACTTATAAAATTGTGTCTTACACGCTATTTATTTACATAACTGCAAAAATTTGCGTCTCACGAGACGATAAAAACTTTGTTCAATGATTCATCTTCACATAATTATACATTATTCAAAATAAAGATAATAATTCTAAGTTCACATAGTTATTATGTTCATAACTTTTATAAAAGCAAAGTCAAAGAGCCACTCGAATTTTTAAAACCATCTGGTTTGGAATAAGGAATTCATAATTTTGGTTTTAAACCGAATCTTATTTCTAATCATTAGATAATAAACAAAAATATCACAAGGTTTAATCTCTAAATTCGTACTCTACGATTACTGACTAGTGGAATATCTTTAAATGCATCATCTTAGGGCCAGAGCCGATTCTGGGACACGGTACAGCTTCCCAACCGAAATTTAGTTGTTCAATATCATTTTGATAATCGCCAGTTCTTGAGAATATGCCATATGCCAAAAGCATCTCGATTTAATAGTTTGACTTTCCCCTTAAGTTTCAGAACCCCCCCGCTTGTCACACTTTGCATTTAAAACAGATCACATTTTAAGCAAATATCATAAAAATAAATATTTTATATTTTATTATCCAATATGTTTTCTAGCTGCATATTTTTGAAAGAACTTAACCTTAATCGTAGATGCTTTCACCTTAATCGTGTTAATGACTCCTGCTATGCCGCACAAAATATGAACTCATATTTTTGCGTAGGTACTGCGTACTGTAAATACTGTGACATTTTAAATTACATACAATGAAGTGTCTGCTTAGACACCAAAGGAAACAAAAGTTCAATTTTCCATGGCACGCAACAAAAGCGGGCGATCGCATCACGCCTCGCCTGGCGACTTGCCAAAAATATCCGTTCAACGAAGATTTATCTCCGAGCCTCATTTCCAATTTGTGTATCTCATTTAGTTATTCCTTATTTGAGCAGTTTCTAACATAAAAAATTGGATTACGTACCACAGAAAAAAATAGATTACATAGAATATATTAAATCATATTTTATTTTATAGCATGCATAAAGCTGAAAACACTTCAGCCTTGATAAGTTAGCTATCATTCTATTCATCGTTGTTCAAGGGCCTGTGGCTGAACTTTTCATATTTGCACTCTCGGTGGTCGAGTGCTTCAGTCAATAATTGGACAGACTATCCTATACGCAAACAGAGATAAAGCATATCGCAATAATTTCAAGTTTTCAAGCAAAGCGTGAGTTTTATTAACCCGCAATATACAAATAAACTTAGCATTTCAAAACTTGTGTAGGATTCAGACGTGAGCGAGACAGGAAAAAAAATATTTGCATTAAATTTGCATATACGTTGTTAGTGACGTAACGGCGAAAGGGAACGAGCAACGGAAATTTAAATACAAAAACTAACTCATGCGGTACCAGTTCGAAACTGTGTGAAATGTCCTAAATAACTGCAGCCGTTTCCTGGCTATTTCATAGCACAGTTTACTCCTTCCCGTCGTTTTGTTCCATCACCAATATTTGCAGCTATATTTCAGCCGCTAGTCTCGCTTGACAAATTCATTAGCGGCACGTTAGAATATCTCAGAATTTGTCGACAGGTTCACCTTTGGTATTTACTTAGCGATGTTGTTTCAAATATATCTATTTTATACAATTGAAGAATATGAATCACCTAATTTCATTTCCTACGTTGTAAAGATGAAAATCAAATATGTGTACGGTCCCTCAACACTGCTATTGTTACAACTGTACAAATAGCTGTTACCGGCTACCGAACTAAACTTGTTTTTGTTCCTGCCATAAATAGTCCACACGCGGTTCCGCCGAAGAATTTGTACCTCTGCCCTCTTGTCTAGATTACACACACAGCTTATCAATTTGAATTAATTTCACGAACCTGTATCCATTTGCAAACTCGTTTTTATTATACAAAAAAGAATAATTGACACGGAACTACTCGCCAGTAAAAGCATACTTTAGATAATACTAATTGACGTTATTTTATTCAATATATTTTCAAGAACTTGCAGATCGATTTCTATGCACCTACTGACCCGATTTCAAGAAATTTGGCAGGTAATTTTATTTAAAAATTGCCATGGTGTACTAAATCTCTTTAGATCCATTTAAAATATTTAATATTATTAAACTATTAAGTACTTTTTTAATTGCCTTTTAATATTCACAATCTCAATAAAAAATTATAATCTACGATTATAGCAAAATAATTCACGACATCCATAAAAATATACATTAATTATAACTTAAAATGGCATGCAATTCAAGGTACTTGCATGAATTTAAAGTAATTCCAATTGTTACAAATGAAAAATACAAATGCGACGAAAAAACAATGTGAAAATAAAATAATACATTCGTGTCTGATGAGACTGCTTGTTCCTAGGTTCCTTCTTTTTGAATTGTTCATCGGGGCTGTTTGTTTCGCAGATAATATAAATGTTATCTATGACCGATGCATTATTTTTGCGAAATCTACAATGTTGATCTATACAGATTAGTTTATTCATTTTATGTATCTTTCACTTTTCATTTTATGTTACATACTGTAGAATCCGTACCTGGCTAAGTAAATAAAAACGGTAGGTCCCTAACGGGAATACGGAATACCTACGTTCAATTAAGAATAAAGCCTTTCTCTGTAACGTTAACTGTATAAATGAGAGTGCAATGCGAAGAATTGGGATCAATTCGTGGACGCGACCGATTTCTGAACAATGTTACTGATAACAAAATCAATTGATAGTTCATTATCAATTGACTGCATAATTACACTTTGTTAAGCAGTCTATCCCTCCACATTGTTATGTTAAACTAAATAAGTTGAAGGTCACGCAATTTCGTCCCTAGTATCCTTTAATATTAGAATCAGTCTTGCATACATTGAGATCGTATCGGCATTAGAGCCTTTCAGCTAACAAGCTAAACTATATACTTATAGTCGTAACGAAAAGGTCGACGACATAGGTTCAGACGAATATTTATATCTATTGACCTTGGAAAGGACAGGAGACTACGCTCCGCCGGCCGGCGGGTACCTACACGGAGTATGAAAACAAAATCAATATTCAACCACTGTTAGATCTCTCTTCTATATGCTGCTTCATACACACATATATTCACTTGTTAAAACCCATTTATCTTTTCATATTGATCATACGGCTTTAACTAAAACTAAATTCCAATATATTGTGAGACTTATCGAAAATATTGGCATGAAATTAAATGATTTATAGGCGGAAGATTGTAAAAACGAGCGATACGTGGGTTTAAGATATTTTATATCTAAGGCTATGTTCTTACAAGTTTTTCATTTAATACTTTTCCATAGCCATGCCATTTTGCCAGTAACAATAATTATTTCTACGATAACAGGCACTCGATTTGTGGCAGTTTTCACTTTTATATTAGCTCATTTGGAGTGTGGTATTGTCACTATCTTATCTCTATCCTGGCGCGTAAACGTAGATATAACTTGTTATTAACTACTAAATAATGTAAGCAAGAAATTTTATAAGTATTTTTGCCCTAACCCTACACAATAACTGTTTCCGAAGCCTTACAATATTTCAGAGGTTAAAGCTCGTTTTCAACATTGCATCGCCTCGACTACGAGGCGCCCATTTTCATCGTATTTATTTTCATTGATCGTAATTTGAGATTCGCATATGATCGTGACTGTTATACCGAAAATATTTAAATTATAACACAAAACTAATGTCGGCATTTACAATAACGGGAGCCATAAAACCTGAGGTAACATAAACAAATAAAAACTTATTTTCGTTCTCTACTACACAACATGCAATAGTCAAGCATTTACAGCGAACCTGCCGTTGGACAATACACATACAATACTATATTTTATATTGTTAACACTACTGCCACAAATAATTATACTTATTAGGAATATTATGAATAATATTATGTATATAGGGATAGGATAAGGGTTGTTGTATATAGAAAAAATAGAGAAATATACAATACACTATTTAAACATGAAATTTATTAATGATAAAAAAACATACAATGCTTGTTTTACACAAAATAAAATACCTGGAGGGTTACGGGCGGAGGCGGGGAGCAGGCGGGCCCCGCTCCGCCCGAGCATAATACATATTCGACAGGTCCATACATAGTCAAATAATAAAATATCATACGATAAAGTACACATATATGATAATGTAAGCCAACTCTACTCACAGGTAGTCATGTTGCGCTCTCGCCAGTATAAAACTATATTAAATCTTACAAAAATACTTATGTGACTAATTTGAAATGCACATAGAGGATCTCGCGTCTCGACTACAAAAATATTCTTGAGATTGGAATGGAAATCTTTAAGCTTTGGGCCACCCAATAATCACAATGGAACGGCGTTCATAACGTCCGTCGACCTAATTGTTATTTCTCTTTTGAGTCTTAAAACTAACGGATAGAACCTGGCCGTTGAGCGTGTAACCGTTCAGGGCCTGAATGGCCATCGCCGCCTCGTCATACTCACGCATGTTGACGAAAGCGAATCCCCTATTTTTCTTGGTCTCCGGATCTTTGATAACTTTAATAGAATCTATCGCACCGTAGGGGCCAAAGAGCTGCCACAGGGCGAGCTCCTCCGTGTCCTCCCCGATGTTGTATACATACACAGTGGTCTGGTGCGGCGCCGGCGTGCCCAGCAGCGGCACGGGGCTGGCCGGCGCGCCCAGCAGCGGGATGGGCGTGTGGTTGGTGGCCGCCATCGGGTTGAACCGCTGCTGCCCCTTGTTGATGAACGGCAGCGCCTTGCCCGGCGACGGCAGCAGCGGCGGCGGCGACGCCTGCGGGAAGCCCGGCGCGAAGGCCGGCGGCCGCGACCCGAACGCGGCGCTCAGGTTCGTGCCGTTGAACGCGGGCGTGGTGCCGTTGAACACGGCCGCGGCCCCGTTGTACGCCAGCGGTGTTGTCGCCATGCCGATTCTCTGAATAGGTCTGGGCGCATTCTTATTCGCGTTAGGTTTGTTCGCGAACTTGACAACTATGGGTCCAGCGCCAGCTATCGGTGTCTGCCCATTCAGATGTTGAATTGCGTCTTCGGCTTGCTGCCTGGTCTCGTAGCAAACGAAGGCGATGCCTTGCGAGACGCGACTGTTCGTGATGATACCGAACTGACCGAAGAGACCGTTCAGTCGTTCGAGCGTCATGTCTGGAGGTAGATTACTAATGTAGAGATTCGATTCTGTATCTGGCTTATGGCTAACCTTATTTTCTGGATTGAGCAGAGCGAACGACACTTTGAGAGTCTTTCCTTGCATCAATAGGCCATTGAAGGCGGCTCGCGCCTTCTCGGCATCCTCGTGCTTCTCATACTCCACGAACCCGTATCCGCGGTTCGCTATGAGCTTACAGCTCTCGATCTTTCCCATTGCAGAGAAGAGCGCGTACATCATATCCCGCGTCATCAGCTCCGGAATATAGTTGACCATGAGTTTCGTCGGTGACACATTGGCGTCGACGCCGCCATTCTCATTCATATCGTTTTTTATCATTGTTCTTAATTATGTACGAACTACACTACAGGAACCGAAATACTAAAAAATAACACTGATCGTAGTTAGTTAATTCATTTGCCACTTGTAAACTTAACAAAGAACAAACAAAAGAACCTAAATTGTACGAAAACGCCAACTACACAACGCCGGTTCACAAGTTCATCATCACACGACACACGAACAACTCGAACAAGTTTGTTTTTTGGAATGTTACCAGAACAATACTGCTATTTATGAAAATGTGATGTGTATGTTACATTTCTGACTAATTATTTAAATAATCTTATTTTTTTATGGACAAAATCAATAAATAGGTAACTATCAATATTGCACGTGTTAAATTTTTGTACTGATGACAATTAGATTCTATTTTTTGTAAAAATACGTGGCAATTTGCAATGTCAAGAAATCTCTTCTTTGCATTTTTGTCACCAGTGCAAACTTAGCACCCCATCAATGGAATTTTGGGTCGAAAATGACCTTGATCGTTAGGTCCCCGTTAGGTCCTTTAAGGTCCCACAATTTTTTCGTTAGGTCCCCTTTAGTTTTTTTTTAAATAATTTTTTAAATTTTAGGTATAAAAAAAAATGCACTTTAGCACCCCATCCATAGAATTTTGGGTCAAAAATGACCTCAATCGATAGGTCTCCGTTAGGTCCTATAAGGTCCCACAATTTTTTCGTTAGGTCCCCTTTAGTTTTTTTTTAAATAATTTTTTTTTAATTTTAGGTATAAAAAAGTTACACTTTAGCACCCCATCCATAGCAAAATTGGCAAATTTTATCAAAATCGTATTCTTTACCGTTAGGTCCGTATGGGCTCATCATTGAAATTGTTGAATTATTTATTTTATTAAAATTATAAAATAATAAAAACCTGCGCATGCGCCTTAGAGCATTAAGGCATGCGCACATCATACATAAACAGCGCGAAATTTAAAATGGTATCGTTTCATTTATTAAATAAATCTATTGTTCTGAGAGTGCTTATTTATTAAAAACCTACTTTTCAACCTAGAATTAAAATAACCTGGTATTAGTGTCAATCTATGGTGTCAATATATTTTTTGTAGCGGCCACAGGGCCACACTACGGTCGAGGTATAGATTCGGAAAGAATAACATGCAACAAATCATTAATTTGATTCGGGATGACCTTCGCGTGGACACTCGAGGGGGCGGTATTCCAGTGGAACTGCAAGTGATGGCAGTTATTCGATATTGGGGCCGGCATGAGGTAGATGTGACTTGTGCTCTAGTTTTGGATATATACAATAGAAAAGCCTGTATAACGATCTATTACATTACAGATCCAAGAAGATTGTGCTGACATTCACAGAATGAGTCAACAGACACTTTCCCGTTTGTCCCGAAATGTTGCTATTGCGTTAGCTTCTAAAAGTTCGCGTTATATTAATATGCCGTCGAACTCAACCGAGGAAGCCAAAGCAATTAGGAAATTTGAGGCCATAATATGCGGGATGAAGCGTATCATTGGTGCAATAGATTGCACTCATATTAAGATACGCAAAGTGAGTGGAGAGGCTGGACAGTACTATGTTAATAGGAAGGGACATTACTCCATTAACACTCAAGTATGAACATTGTACAATAACATTTTAGTTTGATCATAGTGTATTTAAAGTAATAAATTTTCATTGTTATGTGTGCTATTATGTGTTTCTAATTTATAATAATATTGATGACAATAATTACAGGTAGTATGTGACTCTGACCTTAAAATCTGCGATATTGTGTGTCACTGGAGAGGAAGTACACATGATTCCCGCATATATAGAGAAAGCTCAATAAAGCGGAGGTTTGAGGAGAATGAATTTCATGGGAAGCTGATTGGAGATAGCGGGTATCCTTGTACTTCGCATCTTCTAACACCAATATTAAGACCAAGGACACAGGCAGAAGAAAGGTACAACCTGAGTCACATACGAACGAGGAATACTGTAGAGCGTTGCTTTGGGGTGTGGAAGCAAAGATTCCGCATACTCAACGAAACAATGCGAGGGTCTCTGCAAGTGATCAAGACCACTATTGTTGCTTGTGCAGTTTTGCACAATTTAGCAATACTCTTTAATGAGTCTATTTTAAATCAAGGTATTTGTGCAAACTAATATGTAAACAAAGTATATTTAATAATGCCAATACATAAAAAATAAGCATATTTTAATTCTTTATTTTGTATTTTTCTAGATCCTTCAGGCCTTGAAAATCAATTATTAATCGATCCAACTATCCCTGATAATATAGAAGATGAAGACGAAAATATAAACAGGGCCATTTATATTGAAACTTATTTTAATCAATAAAAACCATATTTTATTATTTTTCAAAATTTATTTTTTTTAAATATTCCTCCTCTAATGCAAGTATTTGGAGCTTCTTCTCGTGAAGCTCCCTCTCTTGTTCTATTCTTAATAGGTGAAGCTCCCTCTCTTGCTCTATTCTTAATAGATGCAACTCTTGTTGTTGCTTCATTAATTCCTCCCTGCTTTTTTTTGCAAGGAGGAATAATTGATGCTCGTAATTGGAATTTGATTTCCCACTGTAAAAATAACATAAACATTAAACATTATTTCACATAAATCACAGCTGAACAATAAGCACAGGAAATTTCATGAAATTCTATTTTCAACATTACATACTTACGTTTTTTTTGGTTTAGCTTTGAAAATATGATGTGTAGGATTTATACGTGGCAATTCAGTGGAGAAATTTGGCAATTCAGGCTAAAAATAAAAAAATAATAATTATTTTAAAATAATATAAATTTTATTTATAATACTGATATTTTTGTATAACATAACTGATAAAAATATTATACAAATTATTATATAATATGATTACCTATGCATGTGCAGTGCTTTCATCATTTTCATTCAATTTCAATGTATCATCAGCAGACTCCTTAGTAACTTCCTATAAATATATAAAATATAATTACTCAATCTCACAATAAAAAACTATATATGCATAGCGCTATTATCCCTTAATGGATATTCCAAATTAAGGAATAATAGCAGTAGAAAATGTAAAAAATATAAACCTGTTGGCCATGTGTTGCATCGCTATCGAAAGGATTGTTATCAACCACAAACTCATTAGGAAGAGCTGCTATAAGCTCTTGATCTTCAGGCGGAGGACTTGGTGGCGGAGGTCCCCCGCCTGTCATGTTTCTTGCCGTTCTAAATTTGTGTTCCGAAGCCTTAGCTTTCTTCAAATTCCTCCACTGATTTTGTATTTGGCTTAAGTCCCTTTTATGGAGTGAAATGATATTATAACTGAAATATAAATACAATAATAATGTTATTACACTGTAACAATTTATTAAATACAAGAAACTGTTAGAATAAGTAAAACTAAAATAACCAAGACAAAACATCTTCCCATGCAAGTTTTTTTGCTGTATTTGTATTAGTCGACGTATCCTTATTCTCTAATATAATATGTGCTCGCTCGAGTACTAATTATTTTCGAAGCACTTTCTAAAGAGCAATAAATATTTATTAATAAGCATTAAAACATGTAAGGAAATAAGTACATTCTATTAGATTTCTTGTGTACATTACGTACCTTATCCTCCTCACTCCAATTCGTCGAACGAGAACGTTTATTGATCATTGAACTCATTTTAAATTAAAACTGAATTTGAATTTATCAAAAATCTCAAATCTGTACAAATGTTTGAAATTTGAAAGTTATCAATATCCTGTCAGTTAAACGTCATACAAAATAAAGTCTACCATTCATATTTGTCAAAAAGTACATTTTTAGTCAAGTTTTACGTGAATAGCGGGTTTTATTTCGATAATGTTACTAGAAAAAAATACATATATTGACGTAACTTAGTTGAGAGACTGCTGAGATAGGTTTATAAGTACCTAAGATTATTTTAATCATTGTTTAAGGAGTTGAGAGTTATTTAACTGAGAGGTGTTTATGCAACAGATCAGTCAGTTTTTATAAGTAAGGCTGGTAATTTTTTACGACATCACATTAGAAACCTCAAAAATAGCAGTACTTCTCCACTATTTAATGGATGTTATTATACATATAAACCTTCCTCTTGAATCACTCTATCTATTAAAAGAAACTGCATCAAAATCCGTTGCGTAGTTTCAAAGATTTAAGCGTACAAAGGGACATAGGGACAGAGAAAGCGACTTTGTTTTATACTATGTATAATATAATAATGATAGTGATAGCACAGTATTACAATATTATTTCCTACAGTAAGGAAACGCCTTTGATGTCGCGCGATGCCGCCGCCAGCGTAGGTACTTACGCTGCCACACGAAAATACGCTAGGGTTGCAACAAATGGGAAATAAAACAATTGTGATTATTAATATTATGATGAAATCATTTATTCATATGTACATTCAAAATAATTGCGATTATTAAATCTGATGTAATCATTTGTTCATAAATATATAATTACAGATATTGCACTGCTAAATATTATTTACGTGGACACTTTATTTTTGGATGTTCTTAATTGTATATTATACCATTTAAGAAGTAATGCATTCGCATTGGGATGTACAATCTGATTAGAAAATAATGAGGACAACATATACATAGCTTTGATTTTAATTCAACAGATACAATTATTAATACAATCTTTCTGAAATATTGTTTCCTTCTGGGATTTCAATGTAGATTTACATCCGTAAACGGAACAGTTTTTGCGCGCCATAATAGAATATGTAAGTACCTATGTATAATAAAATTATTACACAAAAAATACGACTGCGTCGTCCTTTCGCGATAGTTAATGCAAACTCAGCGTGATTGCATTAAGCGGCCCGCGTCGCCCGACCCCCCGCCAGTTCCCCTCCGTTTCTCTGCACAAGTACATTCGTCGCCATACTGTAGGAAATATGGTGATACTGTGGTGATAGTCCGGCTAACGAAAGATAAGACTGGAAAAGGCGGCAAATTCAAAAAATCATCATATTAAGGTAACCTAATGGTAACTTAGGTTATAGTTGGAAATAAAGTTTTGATACTTTAATTTATTATTACGAGCTTTGTTTTTTTGAGAGATTAACAACCTCTACAAACTCTTCATCTATATAATATTATATATATGTAATCTGGTACAGTTATCTGATACAGATAAAAAAAAGAACAGCTAGTGAAAGTAATAAAAAACATAATAAAATACAATTAAATTTTGTTTAATCAATATAATCATATTAAATCTAAAAGCCGCGTTCAGCCGCGAATAAAGAATAAGAATCACTATCATTATCTCTGACATCATTAACTCTTCCATTTCTGCAGTTATTCCATCTTGTTTTTTTTGTACTGCTCTTCAACATGAATAACATGGTTCGGTCATAGAAGAAATCTCGTTGAGATACTGATTTTGTGTCTTTAAACATTTTGAACGGACAGATCGTTCAATTTTATATTGTTGCTTTAATAGTTTATAACTGGATTACTGGTATCATCCATGCAAAATAATAATAATAATATTAAACAAATCATATAATGTGCAATGCAATCAAGATGAAAAGTATCAAAATATCAAGTCACACTGTGTGTTTTTCCTTGAAAACTACATCTCTTTCAAATTGTTTCTTTTTAAATTTATTAATCATAGTTTAAAGTTTTCGTCATGTTTTCAACTCAGTTTTCAATTATTAGAAATCACTAAAATCCTAAGCTAAAATCGCAGAAAATAAAATCACTTTGACAAGCTTTGACACATCAACACTCGGAGCAATTAACAAGCCTGGAGAAGTAACAATTAATTGAACGTTTCTTATATAGTGGCTCTCTTTTATTCAATACCCTAATTAATGCGATAGAAAGAGATAACACACTGTTATCGGCTTGGCATTCAAATCCACATGTAGCCACTTTTTGTTCTAAAAAGGTAGTGCTTGCCACTTTATCGAATACTAAAATATCGATAAATAAAAAAATTAAGTTATAAAATTGCTTGAAGATAATTTAAGATTCTTTTAATTTTGAATTATGGATAGGTAATTCCAAATTTTAAGATTCGTTTAATTTCGAATTATTCATTTACGATGCGTATTGCATTGTATGGTAGTGGTATTTATAAAAAAATATTTTTAGGTATTTCGGTTTAGGTTGTTTTTTATGGTTTCGTAAAAAGGTACGTATTTTTTCCTGTTTTCATAGATTCATTCATAGAATTATACGGAACCCTTCGTGCGCGAATCTGACTTCCACTTGGTTGATCTTTTTACAAATCAATAATCGTATCCTGCTAATATTATAAAAGCAAAAATATATAAGAATGGACATTTGATATTCTTTCACGTAAAAACTACTGAATGAGTTTTTATGGAACTTTACAATTATACATATTATAATATATTATAGATTAAACATCAGAATAACATATAGGCTACAATTTACCGCGGGAAAATAACTCATTCCCACAGGAAAAAAATTGGTAAAAGTTTAAAATAAATTGCTTCAAATAAAACAAATAAAATTTAAAAAAATTTTTACAACATTTTATTTCGATACTTAATTAACAAATTACAATATTTATTATTTAAAATAGATGCCACCTTAAACTTGTGGCACAGCATCTCTGCAAAGCACTTTACGTTTCTTCCCGTCTGATTCGAAATGATTTGAACAAGGCCGAGAATGTTTTGAAGGCTTCCAATTTTCCCTGTGCTATAGCTTTAACCCAAACATCTTTTAATTTTTCTCAAGCCAGAAACCTGCAAATAACAATAAAATCCATACTTAAATACCTTTTTTTTTCTCCTAACCTAAAGCAGTCATTATCAATGAAGTACTTCGTACCTACTCAAGTATCGATAATTGCACAACACTATGGAAGTTATATTTTGCATTTTTTCTAAAAACTAAGCTGATTATGATTTCATTTCAATGATTACGGTTAGATAAAACATAGATGATTATGAAAATAACGTAAATTAGCTTATTTATAATACAATTAACAAAAAAATTGATCGAAACACTAACCTGTGAAAAGACAAATTCCAATCTTCATCCGATTTCCCAGTACTACGGCTTTTACAGCCGTGAACAACACAAGCCATGTAATCTTTAGTAAATTATCTTTTCAGAAAATAACATAAGAAACTAGAAAACACGTTTTTCACTTCAAAAACAATAATTAAAATCACCATGCGTTAGTGACCAGACTGGTCACTAAAACAAATTTCAATGACTACATGTCATTTCAAACTGTCGAACTGACATATATCTGTCCTCTTTTTTCGCATGACATTTTGCCATAAGCCAAAAAGGCCAAACTAGTGCTTTATTGTTCAATTAATTGTTACTTCTCCAGGCTTGATAATTGCTCCGAGCATCAACAACTCAGGTTTTAATGACAGTTAACTGTTAAGTGTTGCCAAATAAATTTTCGAATTTCGAAATAAAAAGCCAGTCTCATCTTTCGAACCAGACGTGACTAGTATAGATTTATTTATTGATTTAATAAATGAAACGATACCAATTTAAATTTCGCGCTGTTTATGTATGATGTGCGCATGTCTTAATGCTCTAAGGCGCATGCGCAGGTTTCAATTATTTTATAACTAGTGCCCCGGCTTCGCCCGTGGTACATATTTAGTATCCTATATCCTTCTCCTGGCTCTAAACTACCTCCCTGCCAATTTTCAGCTAAATCGGTTCAGCCGTTCTTGAGTTATAAGTGGAGTAACTAACACGACTTTCTTATAAATATATAGATTTTAATAAAATAAATAATTTAACAATTTCAATGATGGACCTATACGGACCTAACGGTAAAGAATACGATTTTGATAAAATTCGCCAATTTTGATATGGATGAGGTGCTAAAGTGTAATTTTTTTATACCCAAAATTAAAAAAAAAATATTTAAAAAAAAACTAAAGGGGACCTAACGAAAAAATTGTGGGACCTTATAGGACCTAACGAAGACCTATAGATTAAGGTCATTTTTGACCCAAAATTCTATGGATGGGGTGCTAAAGTGTAATTTTTTTATACCTAAAATTTAAAAAATTATTTAAAAAAAAACTAAAGGGGACCTAACGAAAAAATTGGTGGACCTTAAAGGACCTAACGGGGACCTAACGATCAAGGTCATTTTCGACCCAAAATTCCATAGATGGGGTGCTAAGTTTGCACTGGTATTTTTGTCTTTGATATTTGTCAAAATCGATTTTGGTAAAAAAAAATAATGTATTTTTCTTAAAAACATAGGTATATCTGTGAACTATCAGTATTGTTATAAATAATTTGAAATAACCACGAAATAACTCAACCCAAATCATATTTATTTCGTATAAAATATAAAAAAAATTGAATTGTTATGAAAAATCTTAGTGAAAAAGACACTTGACGATATTGGCATATTCCTTTTTTATTTAACAGCTGTCAGTCATTGTCAGTGTCAACGTGAAACGTCAGTCAATTTGACAAATGACAATTAAATATTAGGTTAAATTGCAGATTACAGGTTGTTTTTATAAAAAAAATTTCAATTGAATACTCTAAAATCATGTTCATAACTAATGTTTTGCTAAAAAAAGCCAAAAGCAAGTAAGTTTTTTTGAGAATACATTTTATGAAACATAAATTTCACTGTATTTTTTAAAGCAATTTCATTTAAAAAATTCTAAAATTTTTATTAATTATTAATCTGAAATCTTTACTTTGTAGACATATAATGGTTCTCATGGAAAGTGTAGTTTCGGGACATAAATTTAACGCTGTAAGAGAGAGACTAGCAGATAAATTGGAAGTACTCCGCTACGATCCATACAGTAAGTAATTATGTTTTAAATCTATCTGAGATTAAGTCCACAGACACTGTCCTGTGTAATTAAAAGTGTTTGATAGATGTTGCGGCTGTTTATTATCTTATCCTCTAATTTCCTTAATAATTATTAACCTTTCTCTTGTTTTACATTAAGAATAAAATATAACAGAAATTGGGCTACATTTACGCTTATAATTGGCTTATGAGTCATTTCAGATGTATTGCTACTTGCAACCAACACTTTATAAAAAGGCATTTGATATTTTAAATTAAGTATAGATTTTAAATCAGATAGTGTGGATTATTAAGCAGTTTAATATCATTTATCCAAGTCTAGCTGTTTAATTGAAAGTTAAAAAACATAGTTCAGGCTGCTAGATAATTGTGCTGTTCATTATGAAGAAGTTATGTATAATAATTATATTAGCTTTAACACTTATACAGTGTAAACACATTGCCTCAATCAAGCCAATAAGTAGGCTGCTAATTGAGATAGTTGGCTGCAGTACATATAAGTACATAATAATACTGTTAGATGTGTTATTTTAGATTTAAAGTTTGAATCTGCTAAATCTCCAATAAAATAAATAATGGTTTATTATAACTGTTCAGCGTATATGTAATGAAAGAATGGGGTGTTAAATAAAAAACTATATATTTTACATATAATAGATTTAATGCATTCTGGGAAACATAATCTTTTTGTGTTGGATTGCAGACTGGTACAATATTTAACTTGTAATAAGTATAATAAAACCAAGAGATCTTTGAGTGGTTCCAAAAGTTACAGATTAACTTGAGTGTCATGCATACATTATTACAGTAAATCGCTACTGCACCTTCTAATGTATCTACCTTTAATGTAGTACCTGTGTGTACCTCGAAATGACATGAACCTTACAAGATTTCTTCTTTTCTAATTTCAATTAATGAAAAGAGTGCTATATTGTACCTTCATCTATTTTTTTTAAACATTGGAGTGTATGTTACTTCAATATAGCATCAGCAAACTGGTAAATTACCCAAAGCTACCAGATAGATTCTTGTTATTTTTATTGAAGCGTGGAACAACCTCTGTTAGAATTAATAAAATACTTGACTCATATTAGTATTAATAACTGAGATATTATCCAACTTATATTTATTTTCATGATCAAATATCATGGTATTATTTTTTTCTTTTGCAGTTCAACATGAAAGTCTATACAAGGAGAGGAAGAAGATAAAAAGTATCAAGAAGTAAGATTAAATATAGGATAATGAAAAATGTGTAGTAATAATGTACAAATTAATTATTTCAATAGTTTATTTAGTTACTGTATTTTAAAACAATAAACAAGTCTTTGGAATAATTGTTTTATTTCTATAAATTCTATCGCATGTCGTATATAGGGTTGCCAACTATTTAAACTTTCATAGTACATATTTTAGTAGGAATTTTTTGATCTTATAATAAACATATTTTTAAGAAACTGTACTGAAATTTACTCAATTAAATATCTTTATGTTGTTTTTTTTCTATTTTCGTTATTCTTGATTGATAGATATCAATGATGTTGGCAACACTATTCACTTGATAAAAACAAATGTGTTTATTTTAGTATGAATACCTTATTTATTTCATAGATGTCATGAGAAAGAAATAATATTAACATTGCTACAATACTTAGGATTTAAAATGGAAATCCTAACAATGTTTAAAACATTATAGAATAATCCAATTACAATATAATAATAATTATGGTAATAATTAAAATTGTGATTATAAATAATGTGAATGAATTATAATATACTTTATGTTTAATTTAGAACATGTCTACATAGTAAATTCTCTATTCTTAAATACAATATTTATTTATTAAAATTAAAACAAAGTGCAGTGTTGAAATTAAGTGCAATTTCGTATTTCATTTTTTATATATTTTTTAATACTGGCAATGAATGCTACGCTAATAAAACATTTATAATTTATATTACATCCAAATATTAATTATAGGCCAAAAATATTAAATTAATTTTACATATTTGAAAACAGTAATAATTTTAAATATCAATGAATAAAATATGAATAAAGGAACACTTAAAACTATTCTCACTATTTCCTATTTGATAAAACTTTACAATTACAATAACAAGTTACCGATTTTAAATAACTTTAAGTTAAGATGTGGTCATACTGGCTCAGAATTAAATTGACTAGAATATGCAAAATACATAGTTATGACATATTTATGTACTTTTACAAAATATTGTTAAAACCGTTAAGTACAATAACATCCAGAAAGTAATAAGACAATTAAAATGTAAACTGCAAGCTTCCATTATGTACTGTAAATAAAATTAGATTTCAGAATCCTTACAAAATTAATTATTTTACTCTCTTACATATGAAAGTTAGGGCTGTCACAATTTCTTAAACATTCATGGTATAGAAATTAGTAGGAAGAATATTATAAAATCTGCCCGCTATAAGAATAATTATGAATATTTTACACTCACAATCATTGTGATTTGTTATTTTTTAGATATTTCCTTAACTTTTTTTCTATAATAATTGTACTTAATATACAAGACAACATGAGTTGTTTTTATTTTAATTAATATATTATTATAGTCACGTATCAATATGTAAGTCCAATATTCTTAAAAATTAATTATTTTATATTATTTTTATAATTATTCTAAAGAACTGAATAAGCAAATGTCATAGTTTCATAGTTGGTCCTCTAATGACGAAAATATAAGTAGTATTCATAGAAAAGAGTGGAATGAAAAATATCTACTTGTAGTCATGGACGTATAAAAAAAGACGGACGCCATATTACGAACAAACAACGTGAAGCCACCATAGTAAGCTAGCGATCGTGTAAAGACAATAAACACGCACACCCTCTCACCATAGTAAGCTAGTCGGCCGCCATTACGTCGTGAACTACCGACTGATTAACTGCGTCACTGTTTCACAAAAAATATTTAAAATGCCGTCTTGCGTGGTTAAATGGTGTCGCAACAGTACAATTTTAAATAACAAAACACAAGGGATTACATTCCACAGGGAAGCAAGTTATTTCTTTTATGTTTTAATGACAAAATTATTACGGCAAAATTTATAGAAAAAAATACAGCCGCCATTGTCAACAGGACAGCTGTTGCCATGGCAACATGGCACACACACATGGATGTTTCGCCGCCATTACTAGGCTTCACTCAATGTTTAGGCGATATACCGTCCGTCTTTTTTTATACGTCCATGCTTGTAGTTATAAAACATGAAATATGAACTAAGTAACGGTCTTACTAATAAAATGTTACCCATTCGCTATGCAATGGATTAGTTATTGCAATAACCTGTCTTGCTTTTATGATTGACGTTTCATGTGAGCAAGAGCAGGACACAGCTATGGTAGAAAATGGTAGAAATTTGTCCATTGTTTAACTTTTTATTAGTAGGGACGTGAGACAATATTTTTTGTTATTGAAAATAATTAAAATATATTTAAAAGTGCGTTACCCGTAAGTACCTTTATCTTGCTTTAGAAAATATTTACTAAATAAATATAATTTTTTAACTAGCAACAAGAAATAAGTTCCTAATTTATTAGTGGTATTGTGTCCTATATTTTCGTTTATTCTACGTTATTAAAAATCCTAGCTATAATATTATGAATTATGTGATATAAAAACACCAAGGATAAGATTCGAGGCACAATTTTGAGGGAAAATTATCTTTTTCCCCCACCCCTCTTTATTTCCTAGGAAAAATTCTAAATTTCCTAATATTAGATAAGAATAGGGTTGTCAAATATGATTCTCTAATTTTAACATTTTTAATTAAGTTACACACTACTAGCTCAAATCCATATCAATGATAAATTATTTTAATCAAATTTTAATATAATTTTATAAAATAAGACAAGAATATAATATTATCTGTACTAATAAAATTTCAAATTCCATTACTTAATAAAATATAATCTTACATCTTAATAATTCAAGTCATAGTTTATGTGAAATCTTATTCTAAGATATAGTTAAAAATATTTACAAATTAAAATTTATTTAGAATATAACGCAGAGATTCATGTATTTAAAACATATAATTGACTTAAAGTATTTGAAAGTCCCAAATGAAAATGATAAATAATTTAAATTTGTAAATTAAATTATTCTCCATTTTTTTATCTATAAACATATTTAAACATAAATACATATAGTATGAAGACAAGGATATTTCTTTTTTTATTAATTTTTTTGCAAATTTTTTATCTACTGTACTCATAATGTTCTCTTAAGCTACCTTCGATTAAAAAATTCTTAAAACTATTGACAGTTGAGATAAGGAACATTTTTATAATTTGTTTATTTTACATATAAATGAAGATTGCATAAATAAAAAATTATGAAACATATTCCAAAACATTAACTTAGCGTGTAAGTTGGAATAACTTACAAGTTCTAAGCTACTAAAGATAAAAATTACTAGCGCCTACTAAACACACACTTTTTGGGACAGAAAATTCCAGAAATCGCATCAAAACAAGACATTTTTATAAAGATATTGACACATATAAATATATAGAATTTGAGAGACAACATTATCCTTAAATTAAGTTACATAATATACTTACATAAGTTTTATTTTATTCAAACAGGTTTTAATACCATTTTTTAAATGATAGAGAAATATTTAGAAATAAAGTATTATACACAAGGTAAAATACTTCTTTGGAGGAATAATAAATATTCCTGTCAATAAATTAAATCTGCATTCATTTTAAAGGTGATTTTGTTTGTAAATGAACAATTCACCACAATAATAAAGATTTTTATAGTCTATATGACATGAAATAACGAAGTAAATATTGAAATGAGACCCTATTACAAACAGCTTAAAATGGATAATGGCATAACTACATTTAAAATTCGAGCATTTTATAGTATGAAATGTATAACGAAGAAATGAGTTCAAATATCAACCTTATTTGAATGAGTTTAGAGTGGTTTACAGTTTAGCAAAATATGTATCATATATTTTTTCGTCGCGGTCTAAGACAACCGAATTTGATCTTTCATTCGAACGCATTGCAGACTAACATTAGAGCGGTTTAAAAGATTTTTGACTTCCAAATTCAAAAATACATTAGAGCAGTTTACAACATTTCGAATTCCAAATTCAAACGCCTAGCAGAATAACATTAGAGACGACATTCGGAATTCGACATTTTAGAATTCCATATTTAAAAAATACTCGACTAGCGGTTCTCGAATTCCAAATTCAAACTGTCATTGTCACAGATAACACAGATTCACGCACTAGTCACTTGTCAAGTCATTTGCTCGATCAGCGGAGCAATGTCGGGATACTTTCATGCGAAGAACTCCGCTTTGCTCGCCATGTCGAACTCGGATTCCTCCATCTTGTACATCTCGATCAGCTGGAAAATATTTCATAAATTAAATGCATCTTAGTTAAGTCAATAAATTAAAAATTATTAAATATTTATAGCAAACAAAAAGAATAATGTTCTTTTTAAGTTCTGTTTAAGCGCGTTGAAAGTAAAATTTCAAGGTCGCTTCATGGCAATACCGTCACGTCATCGAGTAAGGCGACGATTTTGGTATCTTTGAATCTTGCGAAAGAAGTTTCACTTCTGACACGTGTGCTCGGCACACACGCTCTTTATTACATTTACCTTCTTCAATTGATAAAATTCAAAAGGTATTGGTCGTTCTTAACTTAGTTCCCAAAATTTTAATGAAACTGAAAGTATTTACATAATTAAATCCATTTCTATATAATCTACCTACTTAATTTCATCAAAATCATCTATTTCATCGTTGGTAATTTAATTTTGAATTTTATCTGTTAAATATAGACTTGTTCAAAACTACTCAACATTATATCACAATATAAACTGTGATGATCTACGAATAGCTCCTTATATTATTACAAAAAAATATTCTCACAAACTACAAACACTTTTAAGATGAACTTACGTTATCAATGTCCTTAGAGAGTTCTTCCACTTGCTTGTCATGTGTCGCTTTCAGCTTCTCTTTTTCGCGGTTTTGTTTGATTGTTTGGGTCTGGAAGTTATTCATCACTATTTTTATTTATGAAATAATGACATCTAATTCTATTTTTTTTTTCATTTCTACTCTGCACTTGTTCAAAACTACTCAACATTATATCACAATATAAACTGTGATGATCTACGAATAGCTCCTTATATTATTACAAAAAATATTCTTCCAAACTACAAACACTTACATTCATAGAAGACAAACCAAAATTAATCAATAAATGTTACAAATATTATAAACCCGAAAATTTTAAAAATTTACATCTTATCGGGTTTTTATCTTTGGTCTAAATTAGCACCTAAGCTGCTTTATAGAGTTCCTACTAAATAAATATACCTTTCTCTCGTCCATGAACTTCTTAGTATTGTTCTGTTTCTTCTCTCGCAAGCGGCGATCTTTTTCCTGTTTGGTCTTCAATGTTTTGTCATTAGCCACTTCCTTGCTTGTCTCTACGCTGATTTTCGCTTGACGGGTGTTCATTTCTTTTAGTTCCCTGGTGGAAAAATGGTCTGATATAAATAACTAGATTTGGAGTTTATCTTATCTGAAATCTGGATATACTATTATCAGTTATTCAATAATTTTGTCTTTTATTTATAGCCAAAAACATAATTCATTTAATAGGCATGACGACAGTATCCATAAACGATCGAATTAGTGTTTTTAAGGGAAAATTTATAATAAATAAATTAAAAATAGGTACTTAGAAATAGTAAAAACATTAAGATTAATGAGATTATCAATAAAATAAAACATTGAAATTCTGCAGTCGGCCATCTTGACTGAAACACGCGTGACGTCACGTCTATGTAAACAGCTTCGCGTCAGGTATATTTTGTTGTTATGAATATGTTGAGAATACGCATTTTTATTTATTTTCTATTTTTTAACGTATGCTTTATCGACTCAGAACAGAAATATAATTGCGAATTTACGAATATGTGGTTCGGGTTCCTCTCCGTCCAATTTATACAATCATTTCATATTATTTTCTCTTTAATACTTTTTTTGGGTATTATTTTTATGTAGATTCATATTGCAATACTGCACACCACTTATAAACTTTGAAATTAGATTCTATAATACTTAATAATTAAATATTTGTTTAATTTTGCTTCGCTATGCATACAGATAATTATGTATTTACGTAATAGTGACGTCACGCCTACGCCATGACACCTGTGAGTTGTTTTGGCACAGTTAATAAATATTTTTTGAAAAATAGCTTTTATCTTCGTTAAATTTAAGTATATTAGCGAAATATAGGGTTTTTCTTGTTTAATAAACGTATACACACATTATGGAAGAGGTTTTGAAAATCTTTCGTCATGCCTTAGGTTTTTTTTTGGTAAATTTAGTAAACTTGATTAACACTGTTTGTTATACCTTAAATTTTTTTAACAGCCTCGTTTTTGCAGATAACTGCCTAATAATTTTATACTTATAATCATCGTTTATCTATAGCACATCGCGCCGGTAGTAAGGCTGTAGTTCATGTTATAAAAAATATTGGCACCCTATAGATCTGACCTGTCTTGCAAGTCTTTATGTAGTGATCACCAGTTAGCTCACCTGTTTCTTTTCTTATTTTGCCCTGATGATAAAGCTTACTTTAAGTGATGATCAACAGTTATTCCATCTACTTTTGTGTTCGGTTTTTAATTAATTACGTCTACGACTAAGTGACTAATTAATTTGTGTGCATCAATCAGTAATAAAACAGATTCTATAGAGGAAAGACGTTTTCAACACGAAAACACAGTTTAAGCAAAATTGAGCCTTATTGCCGCAACATTTTGACTGACCGGTTGGCTTAGTTGGTAGTGAACCTGCCTTCAAAGCCAGAGATCGTGGGTTCGATTCCCACCCGGGGCAAATATTTGTGTGACGAACATAGATGTTTGCTCTTTGTCTGGGTGTTAATTATCTATATAAGTATTTATTTAAAATTATATACATATGTATGTTTATCAGCCATCTGGTTTCCATAACACAAGCGAAAGCTTAGTATGGGATCAGATCGTGCCGTGTGTGAAAATTGTCCTGAAATATTTATTTATTTTGCTTGTTCTGCCTATATACCTCACCTCTCATGCTTGGCCTCCAACTGCTTCATCTGCGCCAGCTGGGTCTGCTCCATCATCTTCTTGAGCAGTTCCCTCTGGTCATTGAGCCGTGTCCGAGCAGCAGCACATTCCTCACGTCTGTGCCGAGCTGCCAGTTCTGCCCAGGCGGAGGATTGTTCCGTTACTAGAGTGCGGAATGTGGCGTCGTTGCTTAGTTGCTCCTTGCTGGAATGGATTTTTGTTAGCATTGGAGAAAACGTTACTTGAAAGAAAGAAAGAAAAGAAATTTATTGCCAAAAAAAAACAACATTATAAAATTTATCTTAAAATAAGGCAAACGGATAAAGCCTCAGCAAAATGCTGCACAAAAGCAGCGCTGATTTAATTTACTTAATTGTTTCTTGCTGGAAGGTAGTGCTGTTTGGGTAGTGTATCGAAATGGCGCTCTAAAACTTATCGCACGAGACATGTCATTTTCTTTTGGCTTTAAGTTTCTGTTTGAGTAAAGTTTTGATTCATATGGTATGGGAAAAGTAAAGAGAAAACAATGCGTAGTGCGCTCAGGCAATAATTTTGTTGAATCTATTGCATATTTACATTAATTATGTAGGAACTAATTTTACACTACTTAAAACAAGCGAATCACCAAATAACATTTAGTTTCCTATAAATTCTGCCAAAACTACTTTTAAATATAACATTTTCAGCCGAGATCCACACCAAATAAAATCCAACAAACAATTTTACCCATAAACATAAAATAAAACATCAAACTCACTTTTTCCCCTTAATCATTTTCTCCAACGCAGAGCACTGCTGCTTCTGCAACAGCATTTTCTCTTTGGCGTGACGTTTGCGCATCGCTTCTAGATCCTTCTGCTGTTTCTTCCCGGTCTTCAGGAAGCCCTTGTCCTGACGGAGGGACTCCACCGTTATGGGCTCGAAGACTAGGGGCTCTGCAATTGTACAATAATAATAGTTAAAAAAAAACTAAAAAACACGCTTTTTATAGAAAACCGAACTAAAAAATATAAAATTTTATCAAATTAGTGTATTGTCATCGGTCCTCAATAAATCTACAAAGTTTGAACGAAATCTGGCCGTTTATAGTGGGTCAAAATCGCGCCCAAAGAAGTCGGTTACAAACAAACATACAGGTGAAGCTAATATAAAGCGTGCTAAATATATGCTAAGTATTGCCATAGTAACGAAAATCTTGCTTGTTTTTTCCCGACTGCGCCAAGAAGGTAGTGTTTTTTGAAAGTATGTATTGTGCATAAGAAATTTGTCTTCCTAGACAAAAATGTTTTCAACAACATTTTTTTTATCATTGATCAAAAGCTCAATTTAAAGGAACTTCCAGTAAATTTTTTGCAGCAGTAGAATCAAAGGCCAATGTCCAGAACGCATCTCTTATATTGGCCATTTCTGCATATGACCATAAATCAACTCAATAAAATATTATTCTTGGTATAATATCTTGCGTTTATATGTTTGTTCATGGAAATACTTGAACCTTCATCAATGAGGTGCAATTATATGTAATTTATTGTCTTCTTGGCCTTCGTGCAGAGCCAAAATAATAAACGCTATAATATTTAGAAACATTTCCACGTCTGTTTATGTTGTCTGTCATATGTTTCCTTTAAATATTATGAACTTTGGTTGATGACACGCAGCATACAACGGCCTGAGGGCCAACTTAAGATATTCGTTTTTGTGTACATTTTTAGAACATATTTTGAACTCATATGGCACAAAGAATAGGCAAAAGTCTTAAAAACCTCAATACCCGCTATTTTAAAATATTAATAGTCTTCTAGAATATAAGAGTTTGATACCTATTATGTTTACAATGTAAATATGCAAATTATGTAAATTACGAATTGAAGAGTTGAGCCTGATTTACGGCGTGTCTATCTATGGATTTGAAATTTTTGTGCCAGTGTTTGTTATCAAAATCCCCTGAAGCTATTTGCCCTGGATATTTACTTGGAATTTTACCATTTTTTACGACAAGTTTGAACTGTTTTTTATCCTACTTATTGATCGATAGTATTTTCATAAGCCTAATTTTAAAGCGTGTGATGGTACACTGGGTTTAATTTCATAAAAATACTCTGTTGGTCTAGTAAAGGAGAATATTTGGAAAATCTATTACCTTAATATTACCCATGTTTATCTAGAAAGGATATAAAATCTGCAGATGCATATGGCGAACAAAAATAACTTTCTAATTTAGTTCAATGACAGAGTTGAATATTATTATTATAGTAATTTGAAATATCAGGTAAGTTGGAATTTTGATGTCATAATTATAACAAGAACAGACCTTTTTTTTCGTTGTGTATTTACATTTATTTTATCCAATAAACATGCCGACGCGGTCGGTAAAAGTTTTTAAAATTGGTCGAGTAGTTTATTAGGTAGTTAATTAATGAACAAAGAAACAATAAGCCAAATCTTTTCTCTGTATAATGTAAACCAGACTAGACTGGATAAAACCAGTTTAGATGATAATGTAAAGAATGTAAAATATTATTGCTATAATTTATATTTTCATAATTTTTTGTCGAATTAAAAAAATAACTTCAAAACAATAACTAGCTATAGGTATTAACAAATCCACCTTTAATTAGCTAGTATTTTTTCCAAAAAATATCTTATAGTACATATTAAGTACCAAAACAAATCAATAAAAATAAATCTCTCAAATTCTATAATTACCTATTTAATCTTTTAATTGATGATTAAACAACATTACCAAGCTAAACACCACTAAAAATATTACATTTTTTTAAAGTAAAAAATCCATAGACACATAAAAAAAACCAAACCTTTATAATTCCTACTAATCCAATTCATTTCACAAAACACATTTTACACAAAAAACTGAATAAAACACCGCTTTCAGCTCTAGAGTTCAGAGCTATGAAGCCGCGTATCGCAGGAACGTTCTAAATTATTTTTAGTTGCGAGATGACGCGAAACCGAGGTTTTGAGATTATGCTTCATATATTTACTAGCGACCCGCCCCGGCTTCGCACGGGTGCAATGCTGATACTAAATACACTACAGAAAAACTGTGAACGTTGTATATAAAAACATAGCGGCCCGCTCCGGCTTCGCACGGGTATAAAATAGATAGCGAGGCGGCCGGCCGGTACCGCCGCAAACGCTACGTCCCGCAATTTTTAAATCTGTAATATCTTCGAAAATATTCACTTAAGAGGGCGTATAAAGCCAGATAATTCTACGATTAAGCCCCGCACATTACGCGCCATGCCGCGCGCCCTCACAATACCCTCATACACCCGGCTCATCCAACGTACGTAAAGTTCATCGCACGCTAAATTATACACAATATTCTTCGCTCGTTCAACGCGTATTTTCGGTAGTTAGTAGGTATGTTGTCTAAAATAATTCTATAAAACAGTGAAGTTGAAATCCTCACAAATTATGTAATATGTCTTTTTATTATTATTTGTTTATAATTATTATTAATGATAATCGATACATATTATAAAACAGTAAAAAAACTGTCTGTATGAAATATATAAAAAAAAAACAATATTAGGGAAACAGTATAGAGCACGAATCCGTAAAAAAAGTCTGTCGAAATAGCGAGTATAGCTGATACTATTTTTAAATAAACATACGCAGTCGACGACACACATTCCTCCAGAACTTTATTTTGATTAATTTGGTTATAGTCCATTGAATGAGTCCCTCCAAGGGGGGTCTAGAGTGCATGAGTTAGTAACGTAAGATGTTTCTTCGGAAACATGTCAAGAGTCCCTAGGTAATAAACATACTAAAACCCCGGGCCACTAGGAGGAGCCCCGGAGTGGGGGGAGGGGGGAAATGGGTCCATTTTTTCATTTTTCGCTTAAATCTCAAAAACGGTACATGTTAGAGAAAAACTTTCAAGGAAAAATTGAAAGGCCATAAAATTATCTACAAGTTGTACCTGAATCATTTTTTCCTATATCCTACCGTTTCTGAGTTATATGCAGTAAAACATGATTTTGGCTCAAACAATTTCAACATCAATCGATCAAAAAATATTTCTTTCTTCCAAAAAACTCAAATGTGCAACTTGTGACCAGTACTGATAGATTGCTCTTAATTAGGTCTATAATTGGTAAAATAAACACATTCCTCCATGGAAGCCTTTAGGAGGAATCGATTGTCAAAATATTATATTAGGGCAGTTTGAGTTACTGAACTTGATCTTTTTATTTTTTTCTTCCAAAAAACTCAAAAGTGCAACTTGTGACCGGTACAGATAGATTGCTCATAATTAGGTCTATCATTGCTAAAAATACCAGATTCCACCACGGAGGCGTTTACGGGGAATTGAATTTTATCAGGGTAGTTACGATACATGAACTTTTTATTTTTTTTCTTCCAAAAAGCTCAAAAGTGCAACTTGTGACCGGTACAGATAGATTGCTCATGATTAGGTCTATCATTGATAAAAAATACCAGATTCCACCATGGAGGCGTTTACGGGGAATTGAATTTTATTAGGGTAGTTAGTTAAAAAGTTCATGTATCGTAACTACCCTAATAAAATTCAATACCTCCTAAAGGCCTCCATGGTGGAATCTGGTTTTTTTATCAATGATAGACCTAATTATGAGCAATCTATCGGTACCGGTCACAAGTTGCACTTTTGAGTTTTTTTGGAAGAAAAAAAATAAAAAGTTCAAGTATCGTATCTACCCTAATAAAATTCAATTCCCCGTAAACGCCTCCATGGTGGAATCTAGTATTTTTATCAATGATAGACCTAATTATGAGCAATCTATCTGTACCGGTCACAAGTTGCACTTTTGAGTTTTTTGGAAGAAAAAAATAAAAAGATCAAGTTCAGTAACTCAAACTACCATAATATAATATTTTGACAATCGATTCCTCCTAAAGGCTTCCATGGAGGAATGTGTTTATTTTACCAATTATAGACCTAATTAAGAGCAATCTATCAGTACCGGTCACAAGTTGCACTTTTGAGTTTTTTGGAAGAAAGAAATATTTTTTGATCGATTGATGTGGAAATTGTTTGAGCCAAAATCATGTTTTACTGCGTATAACTAAGAAACGGTAGGATATAGGAAAAAATGATTCAGGTACAACTTGTAGATAATTTTATGGCCTTTCAACTTTTCCTTGAAAGTTTTTCTCTAACATGTACCGTTTTTGAGATTTAAGCGAAAAATGAAAAAATGGACCCATTTTCCCCCTCCCCCCACTCCGGGGCTCCTCCTAGTGGCCCGGGGTTTTAGTATGTTTATTACCTAGGGACTCTTGACATGTTTCCGAAGAAACATCTTACGTTACTAACTCACGCACTCTAGAACTTTTTATTCAATGGACTATTAGATTGTACGACATTTTTCGACTCAGCAATTATTCTAAAAATAAAATCATTCTTATAAATGTGTAGCTGGGCTCTTATGGGTCTATATCAGATGTTCCAGATCTTTGATTTTTTTTAATCAACAGAAAATTTCCATCAGACGCAACAATTTTTGTTGACGTCACTCCTATAAATGTTAGAGTGTGATCTCAGGGTCCCTTATCATACATTCTAGATCTTCGAATTTGTATATTTATATTGCCCAGATAATACCTACACAACAAAATAACTTTCATTCAAAGCCGTCCAATAGTTCCGGAGATTGGCGTGTACAAACAAACAGACACATAGAGTTTTTTTAGGATTTACGGGAACAAACCTATCCAATGTCCTTTCTCAGGTCTCAAGCTATCTCTGTATCAAAGTTAGAGCTTAGAGAGCCAGACATACATACAGACAAACAGACAAAAATTCTATAAACTATGTACCTATATTTTTGGCTCCTATATCGATTGAAAATCACGCCCCAAGTAGGTATTCGTAAAAATATTCAATGTACAGTTTTTACTTTCGTACAATTTTTTTTATACCTATGTGATTGTAATATTATTATCTAATACAGATTGTAAATATATATAATGTGTAGTTACTATTCACAACTTGTATTGGTTATTTACTGGAGCAAACATAGGAATCTACCTATAGTAATACTATAATATATATATATATATATATATATATATAATATTATAAAACATTCCCGATTTTCCCGAAACGAATTTACAGAATTTACACAAATAATAATATCCAAACTCGCCTGGATAAACTTTCTCAAATGAATCTATAGTTTAGGTGGTCTGTTGCGGTTCTGCATCAGGTGTTTCAGTTTTCAAAATAAATTATTATTTTATATTTCCCGGATAATATAATAGTACCTACACAACAAAATAACTTTCATTCAAATCCGTCCAGTAGTTCCGGAGATTAGCGTGTACAAACAAACAGACAAACACAGACAGTTTTTTTTATTTACGGGATAAAACTCATCCTATGACCTTTCTCAGGTCTCAAGCTATATCTGCACCAAAATTAGAGCCCAGACATACATACAGACAGACGTACAAAAATTCTAAAAACTATATTTATGTATAGATATGTACTACATATTACTATGTAATACAGATTATGAATATATTATATATATACATATACATATTATGTATATTATAAAAAAATACCTATTCAATGTAAGTACAGTTTTGACTTTCGTACGAATTTGTTATACCTATGTATAGATGTTATGTATGATTATCTAATACAGATTGTAAATATAATACATATGTACTATTCACAACCGGTTTACATATTATTGATATTATTATTTACTGGAGCGAACATAGGATCTGCCTATAGTAATAATAATAATATAAATCTTTCTTGACTTGATTGATTGCACCGCGACTGTAAGAATTAGGTACCACTATGAATTTTATTTACCTATCTATAGTTGCTGCTGCTATCGCGTCAATACTCAGCCCGCGGAAATTATTTTACAGAAACTAAACTTTCTCAAATAGGTAAATCAAGACTTATCTTTTTATATTATAATTATTATTTATTAATATTATAACAATACTATTATAACTTACCTTCGACATTTAGTTATCTTTTCAATTTGAATCTTTTTTAGTTCTCGTTTCTTAAGTCTTTTCATTTTGTTGTTTACAAATCAATATTCGGCGTAATTATAAAACACGGCGCAGCAATTTTAGCGTGGTCTACTCGTCTCAACGGAGCGATAGCGTCTGATGTATGAAATAGAATTATGTTTTTAGCTCCCGGAACGTGCGATGGAAGATGATTTCTTGCGTAATTAAAAATATAGTAAGCGCCAAAAGTGTTTTATCGTGATTAAACCAAAACTAAAAGTAATTACACAAAATGCTCGGACAAATATCTTGCAAATGTTTTAATATAATTGTTTATGAAAAAAAAATCTTAATAAGTATTACCATGTCCAGTAAAAAACGTAAAAGTGTGAAATTTAGAGGTAACTTCGTGAATTTTTTCTATCGAGTCAATTTCAATATTTTATGTTTTTGATCTGACAATATAATCGAAAATATCATCAAGTTTTACATATATTTTATTTTTTATATTTGGTCTTGAATATTACACGTATCAACTAAAAGTTGATTGGTGATTTGACTTTATACGCGCCCTTAAATCATACGGAGGGCCATATAGATCTATATTAAATGAACAATGTATTCAAGGTATTTAATTGGTTAAGGATTAATGCTGTATTGGTTAAAATCGCATCGAAAATTAGCCATTATTTGTCGTAAAAAGTAAATGACAAAAAAAAGTTATTGTGGGTTATCCATAAGAGATAGACATATACCATCGCGGACTTTTCTGTAGACCTTTTCAATGTGTATAATACTTAGTACATTATTTTGATAATACTCGTAGGGTTCAGCCTGCGTTTGCAATGTAAGCGGAAAAAATGTAATTTTTTACGACATCACATTAGAAACCTCAAAAATAACAGTACTTCTCCACTATTTAATGGATGTTATTATACATATAAACCTTCCTCTTGAATCACTCTATCTATTAAAAAAAACCGCATCAAAATCCGTTGCGTAGTTTCAAAGATTTAAGCGTACAAAAGGACATAGGGACATAGGGACAGGGAAAGCGACTTTGTTTTATACTATGTAGTGATTAGTATCAAGGAACTAGATGAATAAACGTTGGAGATAATAAAAGTTTTTACCGGTTTTAAACGCGGGTTTTTCACTATGTCATCAAAAGAAACATACGGACGCTTTACGCTGAAATATAGATTTTTTTCACACATAAGTTTTAAGTCGAATTGAAAATCCGTTAAAAATCAATCATCATCATCATCATCATCATCATTCCAGCCTTTCAAGACGTCCACTGCAGGACATAGGCCTCCCCCAAAGATTTCCAAAACGACCGATCACCAGCGACCTGAATCCAGCGGCTCCCCGCCACTTTGATCAGGTCGTCTGTCCATCTCGTTGTAGGCCGTCCCACACTGCGACGTCCTGTACGTGGTCGCCACTCAAGAACCTTTTTGCCCCAACGGCCATCGGTTCTGCGGGCTATATGCCCAGCCCAGCGCCACTTCAACTTACTAATACGGTGGGCTATGTCGGTGACTTTAGTTCTTTTGCGGATCTCCTCATTTCTGATTCGATCACACAAAGAAACCCCAAGCATAGCCCGTTCCATAGCTCGTTGAGCGACGCGAAGCTTCTGCACCATGCCCGCGGTTAGCGACCACGTCTCAGATCCATAAGTCAACACCGGTAACACACACTGCTCGAAGACTTTCGTCTTCAGGCACTGAGGGATTTTGGACGAAAAGATGTTGCGTAGTTTCCCGAACGCTGCCCAGCCGAGTCGGATTCGACGATTGACCTCTTCCCCGAAGTTGGACTTACCTAATTGGACGCTTTGTCCCAGGTAAACGTATTCGTCAACAACTTCGAGAATAGAGTTTCCAACTGAAACCGGAGTGGGCACAACATGGACATTTGACATGATTTTCGTCTTGTCCATGTTCATGCTAAGGCCCACTTGTTGTGAAACTCTGTAGAGGCCACCGAGCATTGTATTGAGGTCTTCCAGGGATTCTGCCATGACTACGATATCGTCGGCAAATCGAAGGTGAGTGATGTACTCGCCATTAACATTGATGCCAAGTCCTTGCCAGTCCAGGAGCTTGAAGACATCTTCCAAAGCAGCGGTAAACAGTTTCGGAGAAATAACATCTCCTTGTCGGACCCCGCGCTGCAGAGGAATTGCCTTTGTGCAATGCTCCTGAACCCGGACTGACATAGTGGCATTTTCATACAAACTTCTCAACACTTCGATATACCGATAGTCAATGCGGCAACGCTGAAGAGACCTCAATACGGCCCAAGTCTCGATCGAATCAAAGGCTTTTTCATAGTCCACAAACGCCAAGCATAATGGCAGATTATACTCCTCCGTCTTCTGTATAATCTGCCGCAGCGTATGTATGTGGTCCATGGTGCTAAAGCCTCTTCGGAAACCGGCTTGTTCGGGAGGCTGGAAGTCATCAAGCCTGCGTTCGAGACGATTCGTGATGACTCTCGAGAACAGCTTATAGACATGGCTCAGCAGTGATATTGGCCTGTAGTTCTTCAACAGGGTTTTGTCTCCCTTTTTGAAGAAGAGGACAACCATACTGCTGCTCCATGCTTTTGGCGCAGTGCCCTCGAGTAAGGTGGAAGTGAATAACCTCTGTAGCACTCTGAGGATTGGTTTGCCACCCGCTCTCAGAAGCTCAGATGTGATTCCATCCTCACCCGGCGCCTTGTTGTTTTTAAGCTGTTTGAGAGCCATCCTAATCTCGTACAGGCTGATGTCCGGGATATCTTCGGTGTAATGTCGGGTTAGTCGGGCTCTAGGATCTTTCGCCGGACTCGCAACAGGCTTAGCAATGGAGGTGTAAAGGTGTCCATAAAACTTCTCGACCTCGCCTAGTAGCTCCGGTTGAGACGACACAATTTTGCCACTATCCGTCTTCAGCTTAGTCAACCGGCTTTGCCCAATAGATCCATCTCTTGCGAACACTTTTGAGCCTTTATTTCGCTGTATCGCTTCTTCAATGTTTTTCGTATTGAAGGAGCGGATATCGTGTCGCAAGGACTTTGTTATTCGTCTATTGAGCTGCCTATATGACTTCGCTTCATCGGAAGTATTCAGTAGCAAAGAGCGTCGCTCTGCCAGGAGCTTGAGGGTATGGTCGGAAAGTTTTTGTGTTCGATTCTTACGGGGAATCTTGCAATGATGCAACCCTACCGTACGAATCGTTTCGATAAGCCTGTTGTTCATATCGTCCACAGATACGTCATCGCCTAGGCAAGCGAAGCGATTTTGGAGCTCGAGTTGAAAGCTTTCGGGGTTCTGAATTTGGGTGCGGAACGGTCGAAGAGTTGACTTAATCAAGCGAGACCTTTCGAGTTTCACATCTATATTCAATGTGCCTCTTACCATACGGTGATCGCTGCCGGTTTTGACCCTGTTGATCACAGAAACATCATTGAATATATGTCTCTTTGTAGTCATGATAAAGTCAATCTCATTCCTCGTTTTACCGTCGGGGCTTAAAAATCAATAAATAAAATAAATAAATATATAATATAAATAAATAAAAATCAATAAATTCCGAATATTACTCGAGTAAAACCCCGTCAACGAAAACACAATCTTTACTGGAAACTGGGTTTCCTGAGTTTTGCTATGAATAGAATGACTAAACAAAATTGCAATGCAATTTGTTAAATGGCTGGGCAATTTTTTATAACAAAGACGTATCTTAGATAATATTGATATAGAACTTTTAATAGTTCTACGCATCACTAGATTGTGCTGATTTTTCTATTTACATAAATAAAGTATCCGCTATTATTTCAACACTACATTGCTGATTCATATCTTGCGTAAAATGTAAAGAAGAATGTAGCATTGAATAAATCTAAAAAAAAAATCTCCTACGACTAAAAAGCCTCCGTCGGTAAATCGGTAAGTCGGAAAATTTCAATAATTTATGTGATTTTAACATTTTGTATTATAAAGAAAATAAAAAGTACATTTTCCTCGTAGTAAAATTAGAAATATTCTTGTTATTCTCAGTTAATACACGCGTTCTATTTATATGTTCAAAAGTAAATACACATTTACCTGTAGCTTCGTGACCTTGGGACTGTATTTTGAGTATTTATAGAATTTTATGGGAAAGCCGAAAGTCTATATTATATTAATATAACAGATACTACATATTTGCAGTATGTTGAAGTGATAAAACATATGAATTGTAATTTTTAATCTATGAAAAGAAAGGGATAATTTAAAAAGTATTAAGTTGGGGATTTGTTCTTTCTTGGATATTTCGTGATACAAAAAATGGTTGCACTACAGATTATAGCTGTTTTTGTAAAGAATTACAATTATAATATTATAACTCTCAGAATAATTATTATAACTCTGAGATTTTTATCTCCTAATAATTTCTAAGTAGAAACTGTCAAAAAAGTTCAAAAACTGTTCCAGAACCACTTACATTTGACCAAGTTGGTAAAACTTGCTAAAAACCAGTAAACAAAAAAAACTGGTTGTTTGTAAAGTAGGTTTACGATCGAGATGTTTACGTGATAACGTCTTATTGGTGGCAGCGCTCGAGATGAGACGGGAGATCGGTCCGTCTCTCTCTCGTTATACCTGCGATCGTGCTCGTGAGGTTTTGGTGTGACACAAGTTTCTGAACATGTCACCCGACTAAAACGATTTTAAAAACGTTATCACGTTAAAACATCTAGATTCAAAACTGACCTTCCTTCTTCACCTCCTCCGGTTTCTTCTCCGGCCCACTCTCTTCTATTCCCATGGCTTTCATGTTATCTGTCCGTTCTTTAGCTGCTCCCATGAACGCTCGGGGATCGGATAGGGCAGCCATGAAATCTAAGGAATAATAGAAATATGTGTAATTTTGTAAAACATGTGCTAACTACAAAAAAAAAATTGAAAATTTTAACTTTAATTTGACCACCTCCTTGGTACAGTGGTTGACGCGTGAGCGTAGTACCGAGGGGTCCTGGGTTCGATTCCCGGTGGAGACGAAGAAAAAAAAATGTCTCGGTCTGGCAGGACACAGAAGGCCGATCACCTACTTGTCCCTAAAGAAAAATCGATCAGTGAAACAGATGTATGCATAATACATCTGCCCCTTACCCCACTTGGGGACACGGGACTGCACTATTTACTTTAATTTAAAAACTTATATAGAATTATATGAAAATTGTTATTGTGAGACGGAATTCGAATAGTAAATAGGCTGTTAAATAAACCATGATCTTCTATCACTACTCTATAAAAGTTTCTAAATTGTATTTTAATGCTACAAGAATATTATATAATATCAACATATAGTGCTCTGGTAGTGGTTGATCAATAACTTTTTTGTAAATTATAATGATAGACACACGTGTTACACATTACGTGTGGTAACATGTTTCGAGTGATGGCGTGTGGAGGCGTGTTATAGCGTAAGGCGACATGTGGCAACGTGTGATGGTGTGTGGAACAGTGTTGTGTGTGATAAGTGTGTTGTTAAGCCAATAATTCTAAATCCCGACTTAATTTCTTACTTTCAACTCACCTTCAAACCCATCCGGCACGTAGATCTTCAGCTCAATATTACAGAACAGCATAGGCAGTGACATCGGGAAGTTGGCTTCTGTGCGCAATGAGATGTGTCTGTACCCAGCTTGTAGGCCATCTAGCGGGAGGATCCGTTGGCCGAGCAGCTTGCCGTTCTCGTCGTATACTCCGAAACGGAGGACTGCTAGGTCTGGGAGTACTACCTGATGAAGAGCAAATAAAATGTATGCGTGTACTAGAGTACACACGTAAGAAGTGAAACTTCTTTATGACCTTAAAAATGTCACGAGTATGGCGTAACGCAAAAATGTCACGCGTACGGCGTAACGCAAAAATGTCACGCGCACGACGTAACGCAAAAATGTCACGCGTACGGCGTAACGCAAAAATGTTACACTAAATTTTTGTCCAACCCCGATAAAGAAGTTTCACTTCAAAAATAAAATTTAATTTGTCTCTTCACAACGTAAGTATTAAAATTAGTGGCGAACGTATACTCCGAAACGGAGGACTGCTAGGTCTGGCAGTACTACCTGGTGAAGAGCAAAAATAAATAATTTGTCTCTTCACAACGTAAGTATTAAAATTAGTGGCGAACGTATACTCCGAAACGGAGGACTGCTAGGTCTGGCAGTACTACCTGGTGAAGAGCAAAAATAAATAATTTGTCTCTTCACAACGTAAGTATTAAAATTAGTGGCGAACGTATACTCCGAAACGGAGGACTGCTAGGTCTGGCAGTACTACCTGGTGAAGAGCAAAAATAAATAATTTGTCTCTTCACAACGTAAGTATTAAAATTAAAATTACTGGCGAATATTAATGTATTTAAAATGAGCTACGTTAACTTTATTAGCTAAGTTTTATAAACAGCATCGCTTTTTCCAGTATAACCATATATGGACAGATAATCTAATATTATGCACATTTTACACATTTTCATACAATATATTCTTTATTTAAAGGACTTCGATGTTTGATATTTGATAAGTCTGAGAATATGTTGTAAATTATGTTATACCTAAGTTCTAAATGTTAAGGTAAAACAAAGTAAGCCGGGTTAGTCAATACTCTTAGTACAATATGATAGTCTTCTTACAACTTAAATTCAAATTTTACACAAAGCCTTATTCAAAATTGACCATTATTTACAGGTTTATACAGCACTATATCTTTTTTATGTATAAAACCCTGTCAACCCACCTTCCTAAACAAAAACGGCTCTTCATTATACACCGGATTCAGTCCATTGGCCGGAACCATGCGAGTCCTGAACTCCTTACGAATGGTATCTGAGGGTAGACCATACATGTCCACTTCTACGTATGTTCCCACTTTCTTGTCTGAGAGAAACTGCCCGGCTATTACCTGGAGGAAGAAATTTAGAAATCTATACTAATATTATAAAGCTGAAGAGTTTGTTTGAACGCGCTAATCTCAGGATTAAAAAAAATTCTTTCGGTGTAAGATAGCCCATTTATCGCGTGGCACAGAATAATGTGGCAATAATTAATTAATTCATTCATTACGATTTCATAAGACCTAAAGGGTTACTTGTTAAATCTCAAATATTATATGACCTAATCAACTAAAGTTTCTTTATACTTACAAGAATGGCGAACATTGCGTTAAGCTCATCTACCAGTCCGTTAAAATTCGGGTTCAATGTTAATTAACTTTTCGTTTAAACAACTTCCCACATTTTGCTAATTTTGTTAATTTCTTCCGACCTGCACAGCACAAAACAATAACGCCAACCACCGGTCAGCAAACGGCCAAAGCATAAAATTTTAGCAAGTACCCTCCTTTTCAGAAAAGTTCCATCAATACCTGCACAGCACACTGTGCCGCAATAACTCCATCTACGGGCGCATCAGCGAACGGATCGAAGCTCCTATCGGCTCGCCGCATGAAGTCCGGCTTCAGCAAGTACCCGCAATTCCCGTTGTATTCGAACTTTCCCTGGTTGAGTTGCATGGGGAGATCGGAGGTCTGGAAGTTCAGGGACACCATCTGGCAACCCGCGTTCCAGAACACCTGGAGAGAATAAAAACAGTATAAAAATAAGGTCAAATTTATGTCAATTTTGTACTATAACAGTAAGGAATTATGGAAAATATCAACGATAGCTAGGTCTGTGTTAAACTGGTCAAGAATAATTAGAAAAATGTATAATTTATTAGAAAACGGGAAAAATATAGGTATTATACTTGGCTAAGTTCTGTATAAGCTATAAAGATATCTCGTAGAACTTGTCAAAATTAGTTGAAGCCAAGTCAATAATAACTTCCATTTATTTTATCTGCTATTAATAAATATATTCATGACATACATTATAGGTCTACCAGAATCTGATGGCATATTTATATTTAAGAAATAAAAGATTTTCATGTGGCAACTTATTTGACAACTATCAAATTGGTTGTCAAATTATTTGTCTTTTTTGCAGTTGATAAATAATTTTTAGGATTTTGTCTAAAAAATCTTCGAAAATGTCGAAAAAGCCGCTGTGATCACAAGCAAGAGGTGTTGTTTATAATGTGTATAGAAAAATATTTGATGAAGAAGGGTCAAACACATCACAATTTTCAATTTAGAAGATTTTATTGGTAAATTGGACTTACCCGCTTTGATACTTTCAATTAAAAATATTATATTTAGGTAATTATAATATGGTTTGTTGATTGGAATATAATTTTATGAAAACTTATTACAGGAGTTTTCCAATACGGCTATTCGTCAAATCCAAGCTGTCCAAGTCAATTTTATAATGTGTGTATCTGTTAATACTTACGAAAATAAACATAGTTTTATTTTATTTTTATTTTATTTTATAAAAAATTATAAGCAGTCTAGTTTTCTATCGATATAACATCGATATTTTCACATGGCATAATGATAATGAACATACAAATATAGGTATGTGTAAATAATAATATGTATTACCTGTATAAAAGTAATATGTATATTATACATGTAAGTATGTACCTACATAATATTAAGTGGATATCTCATTATTAAGTACAGTATTGTCCACTTATGTAATGTGACTAATGATATTGAGAACAAACTAAAAAATAAGCAGTATCAAGATCGTTCAGTCCATTTTCCCTAGGGTTGCACACTCAAAATTTTGATTTCCCTAATTGCCATCAGATTCTGGTTTACCTATAGCTATTAAAGTGTTTTTTCTGAAATTTCAAAAAAGTTCTAAAATAAATCACCATATTAAAGTTACAGAATTAAAACAAAATATTTGAACATACCTGGGGCATATAATTAGAGGAATCAGCTCTAGTGCCCTTGGGGTAAATTCTCGACATCTGCCTCTTGTTATAATTGACGAAATCTATGGCTTGGCTCTTCAAGTAATTCATGCCGGTGGTTTCAGCGAAGGAAGACATGTTGTGGTGGATATTGCGTTCTGGAACAAGTATTAATTTTATTTATATAGAGATTACTTTTTATTGTATAAAACACAATCTGACTGATCAACAACACAAAGATTTACTATTTCTATTGTACCAATCGGGATGCAATTTTACACGCAGATGTTATACTTACAATCTACATAAAGCCACTATATAGATTGTAAGTACGCACTAAGAAAGGATCTTGAATTCTTACCCCTAAGGGGATAAAAGAGGCTGAAAATTTGTACCCCGGAAATTTATCTCGACTACTCGGGTAAAGCTGCACGCAAAATATATAAGCGTATTGCGTAGTGCGTCATTACTTTTCCAATCATTTAATCCTTTTATTAAATCTTTATCTTTCTCACTTTTAATAAAACTATCAAATTATAGTAAAGGAACACAATTCATTAATTCCACTATATTTAGATTATTATTACAATAAATTACGACCGGTTTCGAAACATCATCGTCCTGACGATATGGATATGGAATTAGTGAATTGTGTGTTTCTTTACTTCAAAATGCAGTTCCATGAAGAGGTAACAATACAAAGTATAAATTATACTATGAAATTATTTGAAAAGGTTTAGTGGCTTTGTTAGAAGTCAGAACGCGTAAACAAGGCTCATCCAGTGTTACGGATAGGTACTGGCCGTTTATTACAATAGTTACTACGAGCTAAATTGACGAAGTATTTCCTCACTTCTGCTAGCTTTTTAGTTCTGCAGCTGCTTCTACAATACTATCTCTCTCTCTCTCTACTCTCTCTCTCTCTACTCTCTCTACTCTCACTCTGTACTCACTCTCGGCCTCCTCGAAGCTGATGAACTTGATGGGCTGCGCGTAGTTGACCATGGAGGAGAGCCAGGGGTGCACGTTGGTGGTGGAGCCCGTGTACTGCACGGGGGGCGGCGCGTCCTCACCGCCCACTGCGGCTTCTGCTACTATCTCTTCGGGCTGGAAAATTTATATTATAAAATTAATTTAAACAATACAAACCGGTTTAGAAGGACTCTTGATTTCCATTGAGAGACTTTTGTAGTGTTGGTAAAAATTGAGAAAGTGGGTAAAAATTGAAAAGGCATGGTTCGACGCGGTCGTTCACTTCCTCATAAGAAAGTATGATGCCGAATGACGCAAGTGGTGCATCTGTACTTTAAAATTTAGTAAAACTTGATATTATATTGGATAAATAATGCACTGGTGGAACATAATTTCCAAAAACACAGAAGAATAATTTCGACTTCTTGTCTGATATGAATATGTAATAATTTCTTGCTCTCATTTATATCTGTCTGCTAAAATCTTCTACTTTGCTTCAATTAAAACAGAAATTAGATTACCCTAATCACTACATAGTATAAAACAAAGTCGCTTTCTCTGTCCCTATGTCCCTATGTATGCTTAAATCTTTAAAACCACGCAACGGATTTTGATGCGGTTATTTTTAATAGATAGAGTGATTCAAGAAGAAGGTTTTAGTATACAATTTATTATGTTTTAGACAAAGCGGGCAAAGCCGTGGGCGAAAAGCTAGTTAACTATAATTGAAACTTATTATCTTTAATTATTATATTTAAATCAAAATCATCTAGTTACCTTCTTATCAGCAGGCAAAGCAACAGCTGAAGCATCTTCCTTAACCTCATCTTCAATAACGAACTGTCCTTGTCTGAACAGCTCCAACTCTTGTTTCTCTACTTCCGGCTTTAATCTCTTGTTCTTGATCATTATCTTGCGTTTTAGAGCTGATGGTGGGGGGAGGGGTTGGCCTGGTTCCAACTGTAAGGTAAAGAAACTTCTTTGGACAGGTATTTCTTTTATTTTTGAGCTCTAAACACATTCTTCATGCACATTTTACATAAAATGGTATGTAAGTGGATACATTATTTAATTATTAATTATTTTTTTTACAGACGATACAACAGAGATAAAATCATGGTGTGGAATTAAATCATTAGTTCCAAACAATTCTACGTTCATCATTATATGCGTTTTAATTTTTATCCTTTAAAAACATTCCATAAGATACGAAAAAGGTGGCACCTATAAGCATCCGTAACATCTGTTGCGAATGTGTTGCCAATTCAAAATAATCTTAATATTTAAGATATTTATTTTTTAAGATATTTATTATCCTTGGGCATTCCTTACCATTGTCCGAACTAAGCATGCAATCTGGGTACTTTATTTTCTAAAAGAGAAGGGCAAACGAGCTGACGTACCTGATTTCAATACGCCCATAAGCATCCGAAACTCAGTCGCAGTGACAATTCAAAGTAAGGATCTAATTTATTTTATAAGTAACATAATGATAAAATAAATAAGGATCGTCTTTGTTGCTGCAATAAAAAAGAGTGCATGCCGAGCAGGTGTCAGAAGTAAAACTTCTTTGGCAAGATTCAAAGAAACATAAAAATTGGCCATACTCCATAACGGTATGGCCATGACGCAACCTTGAAATTTTACCCACAACGCGCCTAAAGAAGCTTCACTTCAAAAACTTTTTACTTTCCACAAAATTATATCGAACTAGTAATTATTTTGACTTGAATTTATCATGGGAGTATCTAAATTTTAATTAAAAATATGTTGTTTCGTTTCCTTATTGTTTATTTGGAGTGACAGTATTCACGTATAAAGCTTTGGGTATTTAAGCTATTCCTTTTCAATTCGAATAAAAATTGGTAACATTTCCTAAAACCCTGAAACTATGACACATCCGCGACTGTATGTAACGGATGCTTATGGGCCAAGGTACTTACCCAGGGAAGAATTTTCTGCTTATTTGCCCTCCTGTCCTATAAATAGAGAATATATTTTATTTGATGAATGAACGAGCTTTATTTGAGCTTCCTTTTTGCTTACCATGGGCATATATTGTAAACTTTAAGAAAAACGGCCGACACAAATATAAGCAACTAGTTTCTACTAGGAGGGTCATAATTTTACAATATACTAAATAGGATGAAAGTACAGAAATCGAACAAGATAGCTTCCAGATATATCAATTATCGAATGAAATTATTTCCTGAATTGTACTAAAATTTGCACGAAGTTGTCTAGCCTAAGATACTACGAGAGGATAATGACAGTGATCATTTTTATAGCAATAGTTCTATAGATGTGTATTAAATCTATTCAATCTTACCAGAAAAATTTGCCGATTGTTGGAAATTTCGGGACTCCCCAAAAGACCTAAAAAATAAGATTTTCCATTTCCTTACCGGATAGTCTGCCAAAGGTTCCTTCAGCAGAAGATCTCCCAGGATTTCATCGCAATACTTGGCTAATTTATACTGCTGGGCCTTACAGCAGTGGTTTTCAAAGGACAATATGACGGGATAGTCTGAGGTAACAAAGGCTGTATCTCTAAGGGCATAGATGACGTCTTTGAATAGAATATCTGTGCACATCGCCATGCCGTGGGTGATAATGGGCTCTTCGTCTTCGCCTTTACCGTCCCAGCAGTCGAGTTCTACACACCTGTGAAGTTTTTATTTATTTAAATTGTATGTAGCAATAATAGGGGACCAAAAAGATAAATTTTCGTCATAGCTTATATTTTCGTCAGTGGGGTTATTTTAAATCTGAGAATTTCTTTATTATATGTACAAGAAAATATGATTGCAGAACGAGTATACGATTATTAATTTGGAAATTGATGAGAATTCACAACTTATGATAAAAGGAAACCAAAAAAAGATTTATACGTCATATTCTAGATGGTCTGGTGAAAGAAATAATTGGACTAGACCTAGCCATGTCATAAAAACTTTCCGTTTTCACATGAACAAACGAACAAACACTTTTGCATTTATAACAATTAAAAATTAAGAATTACTTTGGCTACTTACCGACATCCAGCCAAAAGCACCTGCCTATACATTTCCACAGAGCTCTTCCCACCAAACTGTCTCCCAGACAAATACGTATTATGGGACGAGTTTATGTAATAGTGAGATAGTGGTTGGTCCATTTCCATATAGAAGTCGAGTCTGTCGAGAAACACTGGCGCGTTCTCGTCTGACATCAGGTAGCGGATTAAACCGTCCTTTGTGAGGCATTCTGTAAGAGGTTGTTGTTTATTTATTCCTTACTAGCGGTTCGCCCCGGCTTCGCCCGTGGTACATACATATTTACGTTTTCTCTACATAAAAACCATCCTCGTACTTCAAGGAATATAATAAAAAAAGAATTATCGAAATCGGTTCAGCCGTTCTCGAGTTATGCGCTTACCAACACATTTTGCGATTCATTTTTATATATAAGAAGATTGTGTACTAGCCGTGTAAACATATGCATTTAGTATTATTGAAATAGTACAAAAAGACACTCAAATTTTAAGCTATTGCATAGCTTCTATCGCGGGCCTTGAGCGCGGGGACCGAATCCAGAAATTCCGTAACGAAAAAAACCTCACGCTCCCCACTCCGACGGTGGTGTGGCTTGAAGGCATAGCATGCAATAGCTTTACCGCGGCAGTCCCCGAGTGCCACACGTCTTTTTATTATTTGTATAGACATGTACATCAAAACAGATGTAAAAATCTAAGATACAAAATAGTCGTAGGTGTAGAAATTGGTTGGTAGATGTGACTATTTTTTTTGTTGAATAAAAATATTCTATAGTAAGTTTATCAAATTGTAAGGATATAGTTACCCGACTACGGCAAAGCAAAAGGAGGGTTATGATTTTGACAGGCTATGTATGTATGTATGTATGTATGTATGTATGTATGTATGTATGTATGTATGTATGTATGTATGTTCATCTGTTCCCTCGTAACTTCTAAACTACTTATCAGAATTCGACAAATAACATATCATTAGAAGCGTCTTAATTGTCCGCTGGTTATAGGCTATATGGGGTTTCACAAAATCTAATGTGGCGCCCTCTAGCGGACAAAACATACAGAGTAAAAAAATAAAGTTAAGATAAATATGCCGTGTTTGGTATCATTTGAAAGCTTTTTACTTGCACATTTTGAATATATATATATCTATATATTACTAGCATTTGCTTGTGACTTTACCTGTATTCATGGGCTGATTGCATATAATTCACATCTTTTCGTTCATAGCTTCTTTATTAGTTCATCAATTTAACTTTTGTTTTATACTTTTTCAGCGTCGTTTTTTGTCGTAGTTGGGTTTTAGTTGTTTTACTTTTTATCTTGTTAGCTATATATTGAGGACAGATTGAAGTAAATTTGGAAAATCCAAAAGTGCACGCCTCATAATTTTTTTTTAATAAATATTTATTAATTATTATTTTTGTTTATTTAATAACAATTAAACCACATCGAATCAGACCCTGAAAAATGAAAGGGTTCTATTCCTGAGCATACTCAAGCGTAAGAGAAAAAAAAAGACTCGATTAGTAAAGTATTTCGGTCGCTATCGTGTTAACAAGAAAAAGGATCCGCACATACAGACACACGGACGTCCAAGACAGAACTTTTTTAAACTGTTTTTTAACTAGTTTAAATAACAAAAATGACATCAAAAATATCATGAACGTTAAAAATAGTGTTTTTTCTTAATATGTGTGTGTATGTATTATCTTACAAGTGCAATGTATGATACATACAGACATTTTAAGTTTGAAAAATCAGATGTTTTGCGCGAAGTGACAGTAGTACCCACCTCAACGCTTCGCTTATGAGGCGTGCAATAGGTTTACAGTTAAGTATAACAAAATATCAACGACAAACATGTAGGGATAAATTCATTTAGTATTGTTGAAATCCTTTTTGAGTGTATATTGTACTATTCTGTAAATATAACTTCCAAAATCGTACGAAAAGGGTTAAGTATTTGGAAAGATATAATAGTGAGCCAAGTGTACTTCAAATTGTAAGGGCTTTGCAAATAACGAGATCATTATGTAACAAATAGATTGAATATAGTGAGGTCAGGGGTTAGGTCCTTTGAAAGTCGTTGAAGAATATGCAGAGGCTATTCTTGACAAAATATATGGAAGAATTTTGTATTAGCAGGTATATAAGCAGTGGGTAGAAAGATTTGTAGCCATTGATATAATTATTATATGATTAGGTACGTATTATAATCACTACATAGTATAAAACAAAGTCGTTTTCCACCGTCTTTTTTTGGGTTTTTTTAATTGATAGAATGATTGAAGAGGAAGGTTTTAGTATATAATTTGTTATGTTTAGGAAAAAGCTATTATAACTCTAGTCTATTAAAATTTAGGTTTACAGGTAGGAAGGTACTTGGAAGTTTCTGAAATTTTACGAATAAGTAATGTCTAGGGCCTTGTTTTCGAAGCAAATTCCCGGGACAAATAGCCTTATTTATTATTCACGAGCGAACCTGTCGTACTCCGTACTGATAAAAGCAAAAAAATAGGCATTCGATGTTTTCACAGTTATTTTTCTAAGAGCCTCATTGTGATTTTAACAAATGTAAAAAATAGAAAAATATATATTCAATTTTTTTGTTATTTTAAAGCTTAACAACACCTTCTTGGTAGTAAGGCATAAATTCATAAATTTAATTATATTTTAAAATTTCTAGATCCAGGATGGCGCGATGGGTAGTTTTAAAATAACAATATACCGTGAAAGGTAAGACGTCAGACTAATTTAGACAGGAGCTTCTACTCATGAAACTGAAGTTGAAGACTGTAAGGAAACTTCGCTAATCAGCTGACCGATTTCCATACAAAGTCCAATTTTTTTTTCTACGAATTCAGCAAAGTTGTAGAACAAAAGTTGTTCAGTTTCATGAGAAGAAGCTCCTGTCAAAATGCGTCTGACGTCTTACCAGTCACCCTGTATATATTAAAATATTGCATCAGTAGATTTGTACTTTGTAGTAACCTTCTTAGTAATCTGTGTCAGTATTTAAAAAAAAAGTAAATTCCCAGTAATACTCACTAGCTGTTTTCGCTTCTTCATTCTGTTCATATGTATCAATAATTTCCACGGCTCGTTTATCATCGTACAGTGGGTAAAGGATTTCATTAAGGCGGGGGTCGCGTTGCTTCTCGTTTAGAAAGTTCACAAATTGTTCCAAGTTGATGCGGTCTGATTTGCCTTGCGTACTGAAATTATTGTGGATAATTTTAAGATTAAGTATTTAAAGATTTCAAATTATCGAATATTTCTGATGAATCTGATCAACATTTTACCTAATACATATGTGAATTTCAACTTGAGTTTTTAAAAGCAGTACAAATACTGTAACTATGCACGAAGAAAACACAATAACAACGAAAGAAACTGGTAAATGAACATATCATCGATACTCACACAGTCCTAAACAGTTCCTCAATATCATTCCTGGGGCAGATCTTGTGGTACAAAGCGTAGAACTTATCAAACGTAAATGCTTCTTTTTCCATAGACTCATTCTTCCCCGAGGGGAGACCGAGTTCGGACAGACATTGATACACAAGTTTCTCTGTTTTGCCCGACGCGAACGTTCTAGCTACCACCTTCACAGGGACTTTGCCTTTCGGATCCGTGAGGAAACTGAGACGCATCCAACTAAAAGGAAAAACATGTTAATAACATAATAAAATGATGTTTAAATTAATAAACGCAATAGGGGAAACTAAACTTGTATATTTAGATTTATTTCCTCAGCTTTCTATTTGATAAAGAACATTTTTATAATTAATTTCGATTAGGAATCGAACCCACGATCTCTGAGTTAAGTTCAAGTTTGAGATTTAATCAAAATCGTGTATAAGTTATGTAGGTAAATCCTAATCAGATTAATTGCATTAATAAGTAAGTATGCAAAATATTAAAATTCACAACCATAATATTCTCTGTAAAAATTAATAAACAGTAAGAAAAAAATCAACTTGTGAGAATAATAAAAAAACTGTGATTATGAAACTACTGCTAAGTATAAAAACAATTTGCAGGAAACACGTGCAAGAAAAACTTGGAACAAAAACAAAACTACTTTACATTCAATATGACACATTTATTATATAAGTTGTAGTGATATTTAAACGAAGTTACATATGTATGAGAAACAGTATCGAATGCATTAAGAAAGTTAATTTAGAATCTAAATTCTAAATTTGAACGCGCTCATCTCAGGAACTACTGGTCCGATTTGAAAAATTATTTCGGTGTCAGATAGCCCATTTATCGAAGAAGGCTATAGGCTATATTTCATCACGCTAAGACAAACAGGAGCGGAGCACTGCGGGTAAAACCGCGGAGCACAGCAGCTAGTAAATAAAACAATTATCGAGCAGGATTTGAACCCGCATTTTTTATTATTTTCACTTCAAATAGGAAATTTAAGATTCTACGTACTGTTTCATAAGATTAGTCCTGGGGCAGCAGTTGTTTATTTTGTTATTGTGTGTGATGTGGCGGAGGCCCTCCTTCCAAACCTATGAAGCATCGTGCATGCATGCGTTGACCTTTGACCTTTGCATTTTGTATTTTGATAGCGGACCTTTTTACGTATTCATGAGTTATTCTGTTTTAAGCTTATTTTCCGCTATTTTGTCATTTTACGTGTTTTTGGCCACTTATTTCACAGTTATGTATTTTCGATATAGTGGACCTTATAGTGGACACTGCATTTAAATATAATTATAAGCAGCCCGTATAGCATTATAATTTCCTGATGTATTTCTCTTCTTTATTTCTTCTGTATGTGTTAAATAAATATTGCATTGCTCTTATTCAATTGACTGTCTGAAGATTTTTTATGAAATAATATTTGTTATTAAATTGGTTCATTTTATAACCAGACTTAAAAACGATCAAAGAGAAACCAAGGCGTATCACATACATTTATAAAGGATCACTTAATACCATTATAGGAAGTCGAAAAAGTAAAGACTATAGCCTTGATATAAAAATGTATTGCTTCTAAAGTGCCCTTAGGCTGTTACCGAAATCCCTAAGGCTCGATCTTTATTGATTGAATGGAAATTGATGACTATTAAGTAAAAGCCTATTGGGAAAAGGTATAGTTAAGTTTTAAAAGGTTAAACTACTTAAATATGATGGATTGAACTTGTCACATAAATTTATTTTCAATAATAATCTAATACATTTCTTTTTCTTTTAAACGCTCACATGATACGTCCATATTTTGTGAAAATCTGGCAGTGTAGGTAAGAAAAAAACACTACTAATTTTTATAGATTTTAAACTTTCAGGCGTCCAATGGTTAGTTTGCCAAAAAAAACATAAATTTAACTGAAATTATCAAGAACAAAATAGCAGAAAAATAAACCTCCAATTTATTCTTCTCATTTAAATTCTCACCGTTCTCTTAGTAATCTCATTTTAAAATCATATTATGTTTTGGAATATTATTTCATATTCCGGCCACAATTTACATTTCGATACAAATTATACAAAGGTCAAAGTATTGGAAACAACTGTTAGAATATAAACTATTAAGTGGATGACAAAACAGAAGACGGTTAATATAACAATAGAAAAAAAACTGCATAATCTGTGACTTATAGCCAAAACAAGGAACATTTAAATTGTTATAAGAGAAAAAAATATTACCTATATTGTTCAAACTTTATGTTAATTTAACATATAAACTGTTTTTACGCTGTGATAAAAATTATCATGCGGGTTTTAGCGAAGGCCACAGATTTTCAAAATTATCAAACACTGTTACACATAATCATGCAAAACATTATAATAATGTTAATATCCATGCTGACATCATTCGTGCCTCTGTCCAAAGCACGACTGTATGAAAATATTTTCCATCTTTAAAAATAATGATAAATATGTTTTTTTTTTAAGCTATTGCATAGCTTCTATCGCGGGCCTTGAGCGCGGGGACCGAATCCAGAAATTGCGTAACGAAAAACCTCACGCTCCCCACTCCAACGAGCGCGGAGGTGTGGCTTGAAGGCATAGCATGCAATAGCTTTACCGCGGCAGTCCCCGAGTGACACACGTCTTTTTTTATTATAGTCGTGCTATGGAGCTAAATGTTAGTAACATTGCAAGATCGTAAAGCTTTTTTGCAAGTGAGTGTCGACAAGTGTTGCCATCATATTGAAAGAATAAATGTAGTTTAAATAAATGTGCGTATATTATAACTTATACAAGGCATGAACTTTTCTTGCCACTGAATTTTGTAGCTAAAAATCACTACAAATACATATCAAACACACTCTAAACATATTTTTTCATGTTTATATATATATTTTTATTCCCTAGTTTTGTTTATATGGCAACACTTGTTCATATAATTCGTAAAGATTTTTTATATGGCAACACTGATCAACCCAAAGCGTCAGCAAAGCGACAGTTTTACGATCCAACTCACTGCTTCTTGAGACACGTCATGGGACACACGTTGTTAGCCTTCACGTTGTGAGTGATCCTTCTCAGACCCTCCAACCATACCTTCGAGAATTTTCTACGTTAGACCTTAATTATAGCATACTACGGGTTTTTTTAGGTTGATTACTGAAACGTATACTTTAAGACTTTTAACATTTTCCACACTAGAGCAAAATATTCTTATTATCTCAAATAGTAGGACCAAAATACAGAACGGACCGACTCATCTTTTTTGCTGATATCTAGTGTCTCCGATAATTCATTTAGTACTTTTTAATGTAGGTTTTTTTTCATACATTTATCATATTAGCTGGAAGATAAGCCAAACAAAACATATCGAGAAGATGGGAAACCATTAGATTCTATCGAATTTTTTTTTTCTATTTCCAATGCGTAACACAACAGTCAATTGACTGAGATAGAGCAACGCTTGAGTATTCAACCATATACCAGTAGTAGAAATTATACTTCTATAGACAAAGATTTAATATAACGTATTCACTTAAGTACCATTTTGATTAAATGTCCAGCTGTAAGTACTAAATAACAGCTTAAGAACTCACTTTAACGGAGTGTCGTAAAAGTGTGTAAAATAAATTCAAAAGTTTGTAGGCGGAGCGAAGTGCGTTGAGTTGAAAGTTTTCATGTTTTAGTGAAACAATTCATAAAATAAGTATTCTTGGGCTTTTAACAGTTCAGTCATGTACTTTAGTATCAACTGAATATAGTTCTTTAGGATAATTTTTTGTGCAAATATTTATTTAAGGCATAGTATAAGCAAGGAGCCAGAGATTTGGACCATTTTTGTATTTTTTATTGCCAAAAGAAACAAAGTAGAAAGGCCAGCTGATTTTTAGTGGTCACCACCCATAAACACTTGTAACACTGGTGGTGTAGGCTGTAGCCATAGATATCTAAATAACAAGGCATAGCTGTAGCTTTGTCGACCTTTTAAAGACATTAACAGTGATTGTCAGTACTTTACATCTTAATAAATTAATAATATAAAATACCTAATACAATTTATCAAGTTCATATATCTGAGATTGAAATAATTGTGAACAATTGAATAGTTAATGAATTTAATCAAATTTATGGAAACAATAAGAGTCATGTTTAATCTATTTTCAATTAAATTATTCAATTTCAACTCAATTGAGATATCCAATATTGTATTCGAATGGGTCATGAGCTTTTAAAATATAAAATATATGAAAAATAAAAAAAAGTATGTAAAATATAGTCAAACAATCGTAATTAATAAATTATATTCGCCTTAGAAGTATAATTTCCACCTCATAAGTTTTTACTTATTAATAAACTACAATTTGAAACTACCCTCCTCCAAAGCATTTTGATTACTTCACCAAATCTTATTAACATAATAAGTACAATACTTATACTTTTTCTTTAATTTCTAGAAGAAAATCATTTTACACTTTCGCTTGCTTGAACGAAATCACTATAAAGGAATAAGCCGATCAATTGAACACGAAATATTATCCTTATATATATTCGAAAGTATGGAAGTATAAATTCTACGAAAAGAATGCTATTGCATAGCTTATATCGCGGGCCTTGAGCGCGGGGACGGAATCGAGAAATTCCGTAACGAAAAAACCTGACGCTCCCCACTCCAACGGGCTCGGAGGTGTGGCTTGAAGGCATAGCTTTACCGCGGCAGTCCCCGAGTGCCACACGTCTTTTTAAAGTGAAACTTTTATTACATCGTCTCAAACTTTTTGGTCTGTGTAGCGCATGTCGCGTGTATCGCGGCTGCCGAGTAGGTATACCTACTCGGCAGCCGACCGTCACGCGACATGCGCTACACAAAGCAGTGTTCGGAACCGTTCGAACAGTTTCACTTTTACCGTGGTTTCATAAAACCACACAACGTTTTTTTTATAATCAAATTCCTTTATAATCCCATATTATCTACAGTTTCTCTTCCCTATTTCCTAACAAAATCAACAAATGCTTCAAAACTCGACGTAATCAAGTTGGCAATTCCATCTTTATCCCCTAAATTCGAGAGGATCAAAGTACGCTATTTAATTATGAATTCGAAGATCTAAATCCGTTTTATATTTTTCAAGATGGCGAATAGCTCATAATCTTTGCGATTAATTGAAGTTTTATCTTTATTAACTAAGTTTGAGTCTTTAACTTGATTGGTTTGGTGTAAATGTAAATTAAAATTTTCTTGGATTGGTGATAACATAATTACAGATCTTAGATTACAGATTGATATTTTGCCTGTAGATGGGATAAACTTTTGTTATTTTACTAAAGATAGACATTTATATACATAATACAACGTCTTATTTAACCATAACGAAACCGAAGCGAAGCGAAAGCGTGTTTTAAATCATCTCTAATTACTAACTTATAAATGTTATACTATTTTTTTTTAATTTTTTGAGGGTAGTAATCAAAATGCTATCATCAACTTAGTTTACCTTAGCAGTGTTAGCATCAGGACAGACTACATGCTGATAGTTGATGTTTATATAATCTGTCCCACTGCATATCGTGAGTGATTTCTCTTCCAGTTGGTCGCCATGTTTCGTCACCAGTTTGTCGTTTAGTTTTGTATCCTGGAATAAACGGTTATTTGAAGTTAAAATGTACATTGACTCTACACTGCCTAGTTGACGTAGTTATTACAAACACCAGCTATAATCACTATGAATATTAATAAAGTGAGGGTAGTTTGGTCCTATATCAATTGGAATATAACGAGCCTCAAGAGTCGTAAATTCGAAGTTAACCTACAAAAAGTGTAATTTTCATTTCTAATTATTATTAATAACTATAATATAATTGTATGACATGTTATAGGGGTATAATATTAGGGCCATTTACAAAATAATTTCTTAAATGGAAATGTGAAATATACTAGATACTAAACTGTAATTGCATTTCATATGACGGTATACAAGACAGACTTGGTGTTAAATTATAATTACTTATTATATTATAATTACTTTCATAATTAAAGCTGGCTTTTCACTGCCAAAGTCTTAATCCACCACTCGCAAATTAGGAGTATTTATCTGAACTCGCTTATAGAAAAAAGTAACTACTACTGTAAATCAGATATCTATCTATTACTGGTAGAACTTAATTATATAAAAGCCTACCTTTGGCACACCCCCCGACCTCACATCGCTCACTTGACAAAGCTCTATGACGTCACCATCCTGAAACAAAATATCATTTTAATAAAGTAAAAAAATATATATATTCATTTGTTATTACATTTGACGGTTAATAAATAAAAGAGTCTTTGTATGTTCCATAACGCAAAGTAATAAAATATTTATATCATTCAGGCCGTTAATTAAATGGAGTCGTTTAATAAAGGGCTAGCCTAGCATTGATCGAGGTAGATCGCTGCGACATCATTACAATAAAACTATAAGTGAAATAGGGTTGATATTTTCTATTAGTAACAATTGCAACGTTATCATGATAGGCTCAAAAGATACATCTCTATTTTCTAAGAGCAAAGGTAACTAGTGTAAATCGAGTTATTGTTTCAATAAACCAACACGTATAAAAGAACACCAATAAAGAAATCCTCCAAAAGAAGGCATAACATCTACAAATCCTATGCCAGAAACATACATAACCCAAATCACTAGATATCCCCCATATTCGAATTTGCATATAAAGCAAGACCTCTGGCCTACTAAGTAAACAGACTCGTAGCGAATTCTTCTAGAAAACCTCTATCTCGAAAAGTAAACAGAAACTCACGAAAGAATAGAACACCTCTATCTCAATAAGTATAGAGAAAGTATATACAGAGACAATCCAGGATCAAATCACAAAGCTAATTTCCGCCACGCTCAGCGCAGATTACACTGTTCCTGGAGAACTGGCGTCCTGTGAACGGTGAACTTAATATCCGATGCAGGATATTGGTTGAAATACGGGATATAGTAAAAAAGATTGGTGGAAAAAAATAAAGAGACTCATTAAAGATGTAAGAACTGATTTCGGCGGAGACTTGAACATCGTTATGTTTATAACTGTCGTTTCAAACCTTACTGATTTTGGTTGGTTGATTTATGGTATTTCAAATCTGTTCTATAGGGCTCATTGTCTTTGCAATTAAATAAATTACAATTATATTGGACACAACTTAAATAGAATATAGCCTGTTGTCACTTTACAGTCCAACGTAACGAAAAAAATATCCCAAAGACAAATTAAAATACTTATATTTGGCGCCCAGTACAATCAGGACTTCTTTAATTCATCTAATCGCATCGCAAAGCTAAAGCATTCTTTGAGCATTAAATAAATACCCAGACTTTAGTTTCAGTATCTTTGTTTTTACTCGCAATTTACTCATTCCTCATTAATCCAATACGCCAATTAAACATTTCCAACGTAAGCATTTAAAAGCGTCCATCAGAGACAAAGCAAATGAAACTCCAGCATTATCTCATTTCATCGCATCGTCTGTTGTTGGTTGACCTACATTCGATAGTTCTGCGTCTGTCAAACTGTCATGTGCAGAACGGGAGCCTTGAGCGAACAAATGCTATTGTCATTGAATACAATCTTGTGTTCTTACTACGGATGTGAGAACAGACTCGAAGGACCGTTCGTGTGTTTTCAGTTGTAATTTTATTTTTGACTCCGGAATTTTCACATACCAACAAAGCTTTAGCTAATAGAACTATCTACAAGTTTTAAAATAAACGATTATTATTAGTATTATATTGTTAGTAACTGTTTTATCGAGTACTTAGTTGAATACAAAATGAAGATTTTTAATTATCTTCTAGACATTATGTAGCCAGATGAATACGCATGGCTATGTGACGTATCTTTTTTATGCCTTTAATATTGAAAACGTGTATGATACGACGCCCCCGCAGTGTGATGCAAAATACAGTTAGAAATCGCAACTATAAAAATACCTTTACACAATAAAGAAATTGCTTTCAATTCTGAAAGCATTGCATCCACATTTTTCTTTCAATCGTGCTCTGAATATAAATTCCTTAAATTATAAATTCACTCGTACAAAATACAGGTAAAATTTTGTACGTAATTAAAGCTTTTGTATTGGAGTGTCACAGAGTAGCGTAGCTCTTCATAATTTCAACCTCGAAGTCAACTTTAAGAAGTTTAGCATTGGGCGTTGAGTGCACTCTACGTATTTGTTACACTGTGACCCCTAATTATGTGCTCTGACAATTATGTTTGAAGAAAGGAACGAGAGGGTCGATTATTCTCTTATATTTTCTCTCTTTGTTTTGCATTGCGATTCTGAAGCTTTGATTAATTACGCAGTATTTAATGGAAGTGCTTTTTCTAAGCTTTTTCTGTGAGGGTGTAATCATCACTACATAGTATAAAACAAAGTCGCTTTCCCTGTCCCTATGTCCCTATGTCCCTATGTCCCTTTGTACGCTTAAATCTTTGAAACTACACAACGGATTTTGATGCGGTTTTTTTTAATAGATAGAATGATTCAAGAGGAAGGTTTATATGTATAATAACATCCATTAAATAGTAGAGAAGTACTGTTATTTTTGAGGTTTCTAATGTGATGTCGTAAAAAATTACATTTTTTCCGCTTATATTGCAAACGCAGGCTAAACCCTACGAGTTTTATCAAAATACTGTACTAAGTATTATACACATTGAAAAGGTCTACAGAAAAGTCCGCGATGGTATATGTCTATCTCTTATGGATAATCCACAATAACATATTTTTGTCATTTACTTTTTACGACAAATAATAGCTAATTTTCGAAGCGATTTTCACCAATACAGCATTAATTCTTAACCAATTAAATACCTTGAATACATTGTTCATTTAATATAGATCTATATGGCCTTTTACACCGTATGATTTAAGTGAATATTTTCGAAGATATTACAGATTTAAAAATTGCGGGACGTAGCATTTGCGGCGGTACCGGCCGGCCGCCCGGGCCGCTATGTTTTTATATACAACGTTCACAGTTTTTCTGTAGTGTATTTAGTATCAGCATTGCACCCGTGCGAAGCCGGGGCGGGTCGCTAGTCTTATATATAAAAATGAATCGCAAAATGTGTTGGTAAGCGCATAACTCGAGAACGGCTGAACCGATTTCGATAATTATTTTTTTATTATATTCCTTGAAGTACGAGGATTGTTTTTATGTAGAGAAAACGTAAATATGTACCACGGGCGAAGCCGGGGCGGACCGCTAGTTAATTAATAAATTTGTAGGAATAAGGATACTGGAATATTAATTAAGTATTTTTTGTTTTGTTTAAGACAAATAAATATTTAAATCTTTTAATTACCTACCATTTATTTTGAATACAATAGAAATAATATACACCTGGACGATGTTCGCGATTTTATATTTAAAACATATTTATAAACATACTTGAACATTATGTACATAAAATTAACGTTATCCCTTCAAGGAAATATAAGCTCCTTATGAACAGGTTTTTAACAATGGAGATTTCGGATTCTTAATCCTATTTGAGAAGAAGCTACAATTCTGAACATAAGAATCGTATAATATTACTTTTCATCAAAAGATCTTTTCCTTCATATATTCGTACAATATCTTTTTGTACCAATATAGTCAAAGAGGACTTTGTTGGATTTGATATAATATTACGAGAGTCATTGACCTGACTTGATATTTACGTCAACTAAGAAACAAGGGTACTAAGGACAATACATGATAAAGTTATAGCTTTATATGAAACTAGCTTTCCATCCGCGGCTTCGCCCGCGTTTTCAAAGAAAAACCCGTTCCCGTAGGATTCCCGGGATAAAACCTATCCTATGTCCTTTCTCGGGTATCAAAATATCTCTATACCGAATTTCGTGCAAATTGGTTCAGTAGTTAAGGCGTGATTGAGTCACAGACAGACAGACAGACAGACAGAGTTACTTTCGCATTTATAATATTAGTATAGATAGTATAAATGTTTATTGTGCTACTAAACTTGGTATTACTTGGTGCGATAGTTTGCACCTAGACGGTAGGTCACGATTTCAATTCCAAAAACCTATGCTTCACATTTCCTTTTATAAATGCTTCGATTCTATCATTTAATTTAGCAGTCGTTTAATAGATACAAATTGTCATATTATTATTTTCATCACAAATCAGCACACACGCTTTTTATGGATGTTTTGATAGTTCTGCAATGTAACTGCAAACTGAAAACAACTGTTGATGAGGCTTAAAAATAAATACAGTCCTATAAACGATTTCCATAAAGGTACAAAAAAGACGGACCAAAGTAAAGAAAGTTTCCTTAATTCCAAGGGTTGGTTAATGACTCGTTATCAACAATACTGTCGAGGGTTGTTGCGACCCCTGGGACGCTATTTGCACTATAAATGGGGTATGCTTATTTAGTTTTCAGCTCGAATGGCCTTTTTATGGAGGCGATAAAATTGTGACTGAGCATCTGTAAATAGAGATGACATGTTTGGACGAATTGGTTGAGACTGTAAACGATAATATAGTATGGTTACAGTGCAAGTTTTTTAATTAGCAAGCGGTAACTGTCGAGATATTTTTAGGGAAATAATTGCTTGTTAAAATGACTTTTGGTGTCGGAGGCCAAGATCCTCTTTGGGTCGTTGTGCCGTTGAAGTAAGTAAGTAAGTTTTAAAGTAACTTTTTAATTTTATTTGTTTAAATTTCAATTAATTTTATTCCATTTTGATTATTATATTGTTATTTTAATTTTATCTAGTGATTATTTTAAAATGTATTTAATGTGTATATTATTATTATTTTTTAATGTAATTAATTTTTGTAGTGCATGCAGTGCTCATTTTTTATTAGTTGTACATCATGTCCTATATTTTTTGTGTACTTTTTATGTAAAACAATCGATGTACTGCTGCTAATGAGCCTTAATAAAATAAAAATAAAATAAAGTCAAATGACAGCGCCATGAATGGAGGACAAAAGAAATTAATCTTTTGGATCAATAACCAGCTATATTTAATACAAATACAAATGCACGAACACTTAGATACGCTTTTGTACAAGCTTGTGCCTTGTATGTTTTGCAGTCGGCTTGTCTCGATCTAAAATTTCCGCCCTGCCCGTAATTCGGTAACAAGAACCATTCTATTTTACGATGCTTTTGCATTGTGACTAATAGTATAATAAAATAACACTAAACCCTTACTAAACCCATAACATTTATGATAATTGTTCAAACGCACAAAAGTAATAAACCATCGCTATAAAATGTAAGTATAAATACGAGAATGATAAATTATAGAATAGAATAGGAAAACGGACGGAAAAATCCATAGTAAACATACATTTACGAAACCGCGAACTATAGAAACAATATACACGAATCGAATAGCAATACTATAACGTATAAACATTACAAATCGCTTGAACAATACAATACAAAGAGAAGTTAATCGGAATGAAACGCATGACCCGAAGACGAAATAAAACCCGTACAGAATTAGACGTAATGGCCCATTCGATTTATGCTCGAGTTCATTGTAGATTTATATGATACTAGCTGATGTTTCTGTGTTTGCTTTGAATAATACTTCTCTTTGCGTATCCACGATTATTTCTTCCTTGAACCTAATCTTATGAGAAATGTGATAATATGATAGAATATATTATCTACTCTTAAAAAAATGAAATGTGATTTGTATTTTCGCGATTAATAAAGCATTATTTAATATTTTGTAGTGGAAGGAAGCGCCTACTCACTAACGAGGCTTTTGTCTTTAATATATGTTAATTTGCAAGACATTTTTTACAAGATACTTAAAATGCAATGATTTCTATAAACATTATAAAATATAATATATATTTTGTAGGTTACCCAGAAAGCGATGCTCCTGTTATTTTGTACTTTTTAACCGACTTCATCTTATTATGTTTGTTAATCATAAACACAGCCTTCCGAGTTCCGTAATAAATAAACAATGTAGTCTATCAGGAATGTGAAAACATAACCTTTGACTGTCTAAGCTCAAATTCCCAAGGGACAGTCAAAAAGAAAAATCAAGACGCTTTGATGTCTTGTCAAGTGTATCTCTTTGAGTGGAGGTAAATCACGCGTGTTTACTCCAAGGTGTAAAAATAATTCAATTAATCTTGAACACGGTATTTACTCGGTAGTCGGTTGAAGTTTGGAAGAAAATTTGTTGAATATTTTAGATACTTTCAAAGTTTCAAATGATAATTACACATTAAAGAATCACAGTTTATGCACATCCTGTCAACTACTTCATAAAGTTGAGAAGAAAAAGACTGATAATAATTTTACTCTACAATAAATATTCCTATTTAAAAAGGCGAAAATTAAGACAGTCTTTTACCTTTTTATTTGAACTCGTATATAAATACAAGTTCATGAGTAGCCTAAAAAGGGTTTAGTTCCGAAGCAAACGATTTATCTTGTCTGTAAACAGCTTTATTTTAATGAAAGATCGATCATCAAGAAAGATTTTGTCATGATCTCGGAGATTGCTTCGCCTTTACAGAACTCTGAAGAATGCTAATAAAAGTTTTTAATAGATATTTTAAAAAGTCCGTGAAATGTATTATGATTTGCTATTAAGAAATACCTATTTTAAATAAGATCTTACATACCAAGAAAAGTTTTTTTATAACCACGCGAACATTGGATATTAATATTTGTGTAATTATACATCTATATATTACAACAGTTTATAATATAGGTAGTACAATATTTTACTTATATCTTGGTTTTCTTTCGTGGGTCACGTCCTCAAAAAGGTTGAGAAACACAGCCCAAAGGCCTAACCTAATTGTCACCGCTAAAACGCATTAGCACTACGGAAAGTGGCGCAAAGTCCCTAGCTTATCCAATAAATAAATTAGCCTTGCGACTGGCCATTCGCAAATTATCCCTGAATAAGGTTAAGGCGTCAAATCCTCACTAATTGAAATTTACATAGAGCTGGAAATTGGATTCGCGACGAACATGCATACGTAACTAGTTTTCGCCGGTGACTGACCGCCATTTTGAATTTATGATTTTTCGTTCATTAGCCGTTTTTACGGCAGTGTTGTAGCGTAATGTGTGAAATATTAATTACGAAGGGACGAAAGCGAATTTTAATTTTTAATAGATTTATGTTAAAATTACTTAGATAGTAGGTAATATGAGATTCTAAAACTTAAAAGTTATTTAATTCAAAATATAAAAACTGTTTTATTGAGAAAATTGAAGCAATCAAATTGGAGTAAATTTTAGTAATAAAATATCTTACCTTCCCCTCACTCTTCCAATATATAAAGAAGCCATATTCATCGACCTTGAACAGGCAGTCCTTCTCGAGTTCAGTATTATCTTTCTCTTCCGTCCATCGGTCGAAAACAGCGCCCTGGAATATGTTTTTATATTAGTAGATATCCATTTAAAATATGGTTTTATTTAAAGATAATATATTTTTATTTAATATATGAAAAAAATGACTATAAGTGTACAAAAAATACTGTCCGACAGCATTATCTGGTACGAAACCAAGTTTGTATGTGAACTAGACAACTGGAAAATAAACACGCACATTATTTTGTAATACTTTTGAATTGTAAAACATTTTCATCACATAATATTTTACCAGTACAAACTATAATAGAAACACATTAGATAGAGGTTAGGAGAATCCACATGGTAAAATAGTTGGAAATTGCGAAATAACAAGGCGAATGTTTTTCGTTCATTGTTAACGTTTCTATTCAATTCTTTAACATTGTGTTCTATGAATTGAACGCTTTTTGCAACAGTTTTAAATGCACCGTGGCGGGTCCCTTTTCAACAAATTAAGCTTTTATCATATGCACCTACATACCCAGTATAATATGGAAAACTATGGAAATTTTCAGAAAAAACTAACTTATCTTAAACCCGTTTTTCTGCAGCAATGTATCACTCATGGGTATAGGTTCAATATAAATAACTTTCAACCTTCTCAGACACATGTATAGCATCATACTAATATTATAAACGCGAAAGTTCGTTGCTATGGATGGATGTATGGTTCTTTGTTACTCTTTTTCGTAAAAAAAACTGGGCGGATTTGGATGAAACTTTACAGAAATATAGGTCAATCAATCATAATTACACGTGAGCTTATTTCGTCCACGATGAAACTGCGAGGCATGGCTCATTTTTGATAATAACGTCAATACACTTTCCTACAATGACAGGAATATTTCATATAAACTTTACTACAAAAACAGAATAATAATTTACTTGTAATAACGGTTCAGGAACGGGGATCTGCCAGTTGAACTCGAAGCGCTTGGTCATGGTGCTCGATGATCTTCACCTCGCTCCCACCACCGTTTTTACCACGCTGTCATTATCTGTGGACAAAGAGACATGTAAGTATTATTTATGATTTATAAAAAAATAAATCTTGTGCATATAAAAAAATGCCACAGTTTGAGAAACTCTGTTCGACTTTTTTAAAGCCACAATGTTACTACATACTTATCAATTGTGAGTGAGTGGGTAGAGGAGTGAGTGGGTGGAGGGAGTGGGTGGGTAGAGGAGTGAGTGGGTAGAGGAGTGGGTGGGTAGAGGAGTGGGTGGGTAGAGGGAGTGAGTGGGAAGTGTGAGCGAGTGGGTAGAGTGGGTGGGTATTGTGAGTGAGTGGGTAGAGGAGTGAGTGGGTGGAGGGAGTGGGTGGGTAGAGGGGTGAGTGGGTAGAGGAGTGGGTGGGTAGAGGGCTGAGTGGGTAGAGGTGTGAGTGGGTAGAGGGAGTGAGTGGGAAGTGTGAGCGGGTGGGTAGAGTGGGTGGGCATTGTGAGTGGGTGGGTATTGTGAGTGAGTGGGTGGGTAGTGGGAGTAGGTGGGTTGAGGTGTGAGTGGGTAGAGGGAGTGGGTGGGAAGTGTGAGCGGGTGGGTAGAGTGGGTGGGTATTGTGAGTGAGTGGATAGAGGAGTGGGTGGGTAGAGGAGTGAGTGGGTAGAGGAGTGGGTGGGTATTGTGAGTAGGTGGGTATTGTGAGTGAGTGGGTAGAGGGAGTGGGTGGGTAGTGGGAGTGAGTGGGTAGAGGTGTGAGTGGGTAGAGGGAGTGGGTGGGAAGTGTGAGCGGGTGCGTAGAGTGGGTGGGTATTGTGAGTGGGTGGGTAGAGGAGTGAGTGGGTGGGTAGAGGAGTGAGTGGGTAGAGGAGTGGGTGGTCAGAGGAGTGAGTGGGTAGAGAAGTGGGTGGGTAGTGTGAGTGAGTGGGCAGATGGAGTGAGTGGGTAGAGGGAGTGAGTGGGTAGGTAGTGTGAGTGAGTGGGTAGTGTGAGTGAGTGGGTAGAGGAGTGAGTGGGTAGATGAGTGAGTGGGTAGAGGAGTGAGTGGGTAGAGGAGTGAGTGGGTAGTGTGAGAGAGTGTGTAGAGGGAGGGAGTGAGTGGGTAGAGATAGTGGGTATGTAGTGTGAGTCAGTGGGTAGTGTGAGTGGGTGGATAGAGTGGATGGGTAGCGTGAGTGGGTGGGTAGAGGGAGTGGGTGGGTTGAGTGAGTCGGTAGGTTAAGTGAGTGGGTGGTTGAGTGAATGAGTGGGTGAAAGAAAGCATTTTCAAAACATGTGAATGTGTTTCTTAAATGGGATCCTAAAGTATTTTGTATGATACTTATACAGGGTGTCAGTTCCAATAGTGTAACAGCGTTATGTAACTGCTGTTCACATAAAATATAAGATATATTAAAGATAGGAAGTCATTATGGTTATGTGACTAGTGTAGACTTATCATGTCGTTGTCGTGTTTAGTATGGGAAATAAACCTTTTAGAAACAGTAGTAATACTTGATATAAAGAATAGACAACCAAGTTAGTTATACATATATAAAAGCTATAAACAATGAAAAAAGTAGGTACCTATTTAATCAATAATCAATTAATCAATCTTAGTCTTAACCCTAGTATTGGAAATATCTTCCTACCTATAATATAAACATGTATTGTAGAAACTCCAATCGCTATTACCTAATTAATTATTTTCAACCTATTACCAAATTTAATTAAATCAATTTCCTTATATTTAGGAATCGGGTTATTAGGTATCTATTAGAAAGCGTCATATTTTCGTAAACACCACTTAAACCAGCGTTTACATGCATGAGTTATTCCGTATGCACTAGGTGTTGATTTTCGACTTTAGCAAGGGATTTTGTGAGAATTCACTTGAAGGCTCTTGCCCGTTATCCGGGCTTACCCCATTTGTGCAGACCATATAAATACTTTAAACGTAAGCTGTTCGTGGAGTTTATATGATAAATTATTTTTAATATTTAAATATCGGTTTATACTACAATATTATCAGTGCAATATGCTCTGCAGTGGAAACGAAAAAGCTGTTCATTATTTCTTATAAAAACATTCCTTTGTTACGAAATAATTTTAATCCTCATTATAACCTGATATGTAGGGCATGCACCCGGGTTTACCCGGTTCCGAAAAACCCGGGTAAACCCGGGTTTTTTGATGATCTTGAGAACCGGGTCTGAATAGTATGAAACCCGGTTCTCCCGGTTCCGACCAAAATATTAAAATATAAAGTATTATTTATTAGATTTTGCTGCATTATTTTACCAAATTTATTGTATCTGGCAACGTCAGACTCACGTGCATCGCGAATTTTTGTGCCACGCCTCAAGCGTGGCTCCGATTGGTTGTCTAACCTTAGATGCTATAAGTTTCCTACGGTTGTATTACCAAAAAAATTAGGCTTCGAAAATGACAAAAATTAGGCTACAGAAATATTTTTATTAGATTTCTCGTGAATTTGAAAAGCTGTTAATTTTACTGATTCATATAATGATCCAGTCATGTTTTTGTTTTTGGTATCAAGCTGAAATTTATATCGAATACTCAAGTCTTCGGTCCCTTTTATGTGAAAAAGTCGAACTCACAAGCCAACGCATCAAAAGATACAGCCGTAAATGCTGAAAATTTTCGCAAATTTCGACATTCGCATGGGACTCATAACCTACAGCTGGGTACTTTTCATGTTTTTATGTGATATTATGATAACAAGAGCGCCGAGACAACCGTCAAAACACTTAGAGCGAGCGCGCACGAGCAACTTTGTCTCCGCAACTATTTTGTCTCTCCCCTCAATTTGTATGGGGAGTTGCGTCGCTACGTGCGCGCACAAGGAATAGAATACGCTATCGATATAAATTGAGTACTGACATAAGCGTATGATGTTTCGCCTAAGGATTCGGTCAGATTACCAACGACGACGACGACCACGAACAAAATTTTCATCCAGTCGAAATTAAATAAATTGTGCAAAATACAATTAAAACATTTTTTTTTCGAGATCAATGGATAAAAAATAGGCTTTTCGTAGAAACGAAAGTTCTAGTAGCTCCTAGGAAAAAATGTATTTAACCTTTTTTATAGATAATTTTAAGATGTACAATTTTGGTTCCAGGTGATTATTGTATGATAAACTTACCGTCTCGGCGAAAATCGCAAAAAAAAACTATTATTTTATTAATTGACCTCGAATTAATTTTTTTCCGAGTACCGTAATGACGGGAGATCTAAATATTTTATTTTGAATAAATTTTGGCAAGATTTGAATTTTGGTCGTGGTCGTCATCGTCGTTGGTAGTGTGACCGAACCATTACCAAAATATCATGAGCTTTTGTCAATAATTAGCGTTATATTCCATTGAAAAGTTACATTTGGGGTTGCATTTTTTAGAGGACGCAATTTTATTTTTTTGATGTGTAGGGGGGTTCAGTGTGAAGCTATCACCAAGTTTGTGGGGTCGCCACCCTTGTCCCACGGCCGCCATCTTGAAAATAGCGGTTGATATGGTTTTTACAATATATCTCTCTAACTATTTATTTGATAAAAAAAATTGTTAACATTGTTTGTTGCAAATTAAATTCTCTACAACTTTGGTCCAGTAACTTTTTGTCGTAGAACTATAAATAAAAAAGTTATAAGCGAAAATGTTCAGAAATTAGAGATATTTATATTTTTCAATAAAACTTTTTTTATCATTTTACGAAGAAATGATATCAGACCATTATTGTAGATTGTTTTTTGAGGAACAACTTTTATATACAACATTTTTTTATTAAGTAAATAGCTAAGATTTTACAGCGCTCCGAAAGGAGTACTATTTTTCAGAACTCTTAACTATACAGTATACATATATATTGTGTGTACTAATAATAATTTGTCATCAGTAATTGTTTTTAATATTTTTAATAATTAATAATTAATTTTGCAATATTATTAATAATTAATTATTGACTGAACTGACTTGAAGTCTGAAAGCGCGTTTTTTTTACGTCGAAAAGCAGGGCTGAAATGTTCTGCAGTGTGCTTCCATTGTTCTGGAGTCTGGGAAAAGAGCCAATAGCCATTATATGTATAGTTAGGAGTACTGAAAAAATAGTACTCACTTCAGAGCGCTGTAAAACCTTAGCTATTGACGTAATGAAAAAATGTTGTATATAAAAGTTGTTCCTCGAAAAACAATCTACAAAAATGGTCTGATATCATTTCTTCGTAAATTGATAAAAAAAAGTTTTATTGAAAAATATAAAAAGCTCTAATTTCTGAACGTTTTCGCTTATAACTTTTTTATTTATAGTTCTACGACAAAAGTTGAAGAAAATTTAATTTGCAACAAATAATGCTAACAATTTTTTTTATCAGATAAATAGTTTAAGAGATATATCGTAAAAACCATTTCAACCGCTATTTTCAAGATGGCGGCCGTGGGACAAGGGTGGCAACCCCACAAACGTGGTTTTAGCTACTCACTGACCCCCCCTACACATCAAAAACATAAAATTGCGTCCTCTAAAAACTGCAAGGTTAGGCCTAAAAAATGTAACATTTCAATGGAGTATTAGCAATTTCTATTCCTCGGCGATACTGACGTTTGACTAAAGGGCCAAGGTACTTTTATAAGACTGATAAATAAAGAGAAGTATTGAAATTTTGTTTCTTTATTAATTTAATAAAATAAGACACAAGCCACGTAAAATAAAAGGCCTATCAGGTACTTTTACAGTTACTTTTGTTTAATTTCGTATTTTTTCCGAAGTATTATAAAAGAACCGGGTAACCCGGTTCTACCCGGTTCTGAGGTCGATTTGGAACCGGGTTTCAGAAACTTGGAACCGGATCCGGTTCAGCATGCCCTACTGATATGGGAACGTTTCTAACCAAATTACAAGAAGCTCGCTTCAGTTTTAACATACCTACAATCGTAGGTATACGAAAACCTTATTGTTCGTGGCTTACTTAAAATGTGACAATAATTACCTATTTGTTGAATGAGAAATGTTTTATGTACCCCGCAGGCGGTAGAGACAAAAGGGAAATTCGGTGATGCCAAGTTTTTATTACGAATAATAGGTATATACCGCGTTTACCGTGTTCTTGAACAAAATATGATAGCTAAGAGATAATATAGTTACGTAATAAATTATAGTTTTTACCCTACTGCGACAGAAGAAAGGTTCTTTTCGGGTGTAGGTATGTTATAATGTTTGACATATTTCTTTGACACACCCTAAATGTTGTACGAATTTTGACTTACGAGGTGTTATAATCATCAGAATTGTGGTACAGTATATAGGCTTCATAAATTAGCAGTCACAATTTTTATTTTTAATAAATAAAAATTCTTGTTTTCACTTTGTTAACATTGGCGTGCCTTGTAATTCGCCAACTAATGTGGTGGTGAAATAATAATGATATGTTTTCCTCATATTTCTCGTATACAATATGGTGCTGAAAGAAAAATATGAAAACTAAGATATAAACATGTTGGGGATTACAAATACAGTTGAGTATCGGAGTTCCGGGTTTTAAAACAATAAATTAATAAAAATAATTTTTAAAAACATAAACAAACCCTTCGATAAATAATTTCTCTACATAGTATACACTAGCTGTGCCACGCGGTTTCACTCGCATTGCTCCGCTCCTGTTGGTCTTAGCGTGATGATATATAGCCTTCCTCGATAAATGGGCTATCTAACACCGAAATAATTTTTCAAATCGAACCAGTAGTTCCTGAGATTAGCGCGTTCAAACAAACAAACTCTTCAGCTTTATAATATTAGTATAGATACACAATGAAGCTAAAAGAACCTTGCAAACATCAAATTTCGGACAATCGCGCAAAGCACTATAAATTTTCTTTCATCAACTTCAAAAAACAAGAAACAATGTTCAAACACAAGCCATATAATTAACTAACTTATACCTTGCTACAATATACCGAAAAGTCGCTACAAAGCAATTTGCGAGTTCCCATCCAGTGTCAAGTAACTCTGAATTACAGACATGAAGTTTGAACGTTGATAAATAGGGCTTTTGTCTTTACTCTTTACGAAACTTCGAAGCGTGGGTAGATTTTATATCTGTTGATTATGTCTTTACTTTTTTTACTAACAATCTCTTGTAGACTGGGGTAGAAGCCTTTAAAAATAATGAAAAGATAAAAAAAATCGCAGTCGGATGAAACCCATTAGAAAAGGAGGGGAATATGATGAAAACAAAAGGAAAAATAAATTACGGTCAATCCAAGTTCGGGAAGTGGGAGGGGGGAGCTTTTAAGAGAAAAAAATGGTTTCTCTCGATTTCCGACAAAACTACAAGTCCTACAGAAAAAAGTTCCATGGCAAAGTTGTAGGTAATTAAAAGTTCTACAACTTTTGTATTCACAATTTTTTCACATAACCTCAAAATTCAGGTGAAAAATTCAAAAAACCAAGTTTTTGGTCTTTTATTTTTATCTACTTCAAAATTTATTTTTTTTCTACGAAATTTGGTGGAAACTTACTTTATTATGTCCCAAATACACTGTAATTTATTTGATTGAAAATATTTATTTTTTCGCCTTATTTTGAATTAATACCAAAAAAACAACCTAATTTTCAATCGAAAAGTCACCCGTCAAAATATCAGCTTTTTTCAAAAACTTGGGGTGCCTTTTATTCATTGAAATCTCTACTTTCATATGGTGTAAAAAAAAATAAACACCACTATAGTAAATGTTCTCAGGAAATGCATACAAACAGTGTAATAATGAGCTTTTACTAAATCAGGCACACTTCTTGAACTCTATATCTTCTCTTGTATCGGCTTTACGGTAATATTTCAAAAGAAAAATAAATATCTGTTCTAAGTTTAATATTTTACAGCATATTCAAAAGCAAAATGATGTCGATAAAAACATTTCAGGTAGTTCGAGAAGTGTGCCTGATTTAGTAAAAGCTAATTTTCACACTGTTTGTATGCATTTCCTGAGAACATTTACTATGGTGGTGTTTATTTTTTTTACCATATGAAAGTAGAGATTTCAATGAATAAAAGGCACCCCAAGTTTTTGAAAAAAGCTGATATTTTGACGGGTGACTTTTCGATTGAAAATTAGGTTGTTTTTTTGGTATTAATTCAAAATAAGGCGAAAAAATAAATATTTTCAATCAAATAAATTACAGTGTATTTGGGACATAATAAAGTAAGTTTCCACCAAATTTCGTAGAAAAAAAATAAATTTTGAAGTAGATAAAAATAAAAGACCAAAAACTTGGTTTTTTGAATTTTTCACCTAAATTTTGAGGTTATGTGAAAAAATTGTGAATACAAAAGTTGTAGAACTTTTAATTACCTACAACTTTGCCATTGAACTTTTTTCTATAGGACTTGTAGTTTTGTCGGAAATCGAGAGAAACCATTTTTTTCTCTTAAAAGCTCCCCCCTCCCGCTTCCCGAACTCGGATTGACCGTAATTTATTTTTCCTTACATTTTTATCATATTCCCCTCCTTTTCTAATGGGTTTCATCCGACTGCGATTTTTTTTTGTTTCAAAAATTATCTACTCTAGTCTATTGAAGAAGTAGCCTATAGTTTACTGACAATAATTTGGTACTTCTCGAAGGTTAGCAATACTTACAAATTACGATATCTAGGAATGTTTTCGATGTGTAAAATATTAACATTTATTTTGATAATTTTATAGTTCCCAATTAATTCTTTAGTATACGTTTAATAGCCGAAAATATTTATCTATGTGTTACATAAATCGAATATTGCACTGTTCTTTGAGACATAGTAAATGTAAAACAGTTAAACCCCAAATGGTTATAACCCAAAGTCTAATAAATTACATGTGACGTCTATAAAATTTTATAGGTCTATGTTTGGCATCCATAAGACCATAAAAGATGATAATTATATTAGTTACAATTAATCAATGCTTCCTCCTTTAAAATCGAGAATCCATACTAATATTATAAATGCGAAAGTAACTCTGTCTGTCTGTCTGTTACTCAATCACGCCTAAACTACTGAACCAATTTGCATGAAATTTGGTATGGAGATATTTTGATACCCGAGAAAGGACATAGGCTACCTTTTATTGCGAAATATGTACCACGGGCGAAGCCGGGGCGGACCTCTAGTAGAGAATATATTTCTCTATTCTCTAAGTAGGTATATTATACTAGCTAGAGCTGTGCCCCGCGGTTTTACCCGCCTATGGCCTCGATAAATAGGCTATCTGACACCGACAGAATTTTTCAAATCTGACCAGGGTAGTTCCTGAGATTAGCGCGTTCAAACAAACAAACTCTGCAGCTTTGTAATATTAAGTACAGATATGTATAAATCTTGTATAGATATAGAAATACTGTAAAATTAAAACACAATTCCCATTGATGTGGCAAACCTATTCTATTTTTTAGACGAAATAACACAACGGTATTATTTTAGACGTAAGTAGGGCAGAATAATAATTGGTAGATAGAATTATTCGGTTTCTAAAGTGGATCTTGAAATACATATCTTGAAATTCTTTTTATTTCGCACATCGTATAATTATTTTAAGGGATAGAATATAAGGGAGCGTCCATAAATTACGTGAGGTGTTTTTGTCAATTTTTTGACCCTCACTCCCCCTCTGGTGAGATATCATGAGATTTTATTGAACCCCCTCCCCCATCCCCCCCATCTCACGTGAGATTTTTCTAAATGTGGGTTTCTTATGTTTTGGTATTTGTCATTGTAAAAAGAAAAAAAATTGCTTCGTGCTTTTGTTTACGACTAGTTAAAAATAGTAATTAATATTGCTGAAAGTTTAGTGTTATAACAAGGTAACAATAGAATATTTAAATCTTAACCGTAACATTAAAATCTTAAGCATGTTATTTGGATTAAATTGACCAAAAGAGTATAATTTGTTTTGTTTCAATTAAAAAAAAAATTGCGTGATATTTGCCGACACCCCCCCTCTCCCCAACGTAAGGTTAGATGAGATTTTACTCGACCCCCTCACCCCCTAAAATAACTCACGTAATTAATGGACGCCCCCTAATATGTTAGAATATTATTTTAGTTAGAATATTGTATATTTATATGCATATATACTTATCTATTTACCATATATTATGTGTATTCTATTTATGTTTAGTTTAGTATCCTAATATTTTTCCGTTTTTTAAGTATTTTTTACAATTTTATTTTATCTTTGTGCAATATTTGTACATGTTACGTCTTACTGTAACTTTCACTATTGTACCGCGCCTACTCTCCTACTTCCCAGCTCTCCTTTGCTTTTTGGTTGTCTGGTAGAAATCGCTCATGAGCGATAAGACCGCCTACTGTACCTTAACCTCTTGTGCTGATTTTTATTGTCCTTCTGTCAACCTGTGTGTACAATAAAGTGTTTTTATAATTATTATTTTATTAATATTAAATTACTAAATAGTAAATAGTATAAAAGAAAGTCGCTTTCTCTGTCCCTATGTCCCTTTGTATGCCAAAATCTTTCAAACTACGCGACGTATTTTGATACGGTTTTTTAAATAGATAGAGTGATTCAAGAGGAAGGTTTTAGTATATAATTTATTAGGTTTTAGGCAAAGCGGGCGAAGCCGCGGCCGGTAAGCTAGTTATTAAATAAAATATGGTCCATTATGTAAATAAAATTGCTTATTTTTCTTAATAATAATTTTCTAAGGGAAAAATAGGATAAACAGCAAATAAAATATTTACTTTCTAAATTAGAAGTTTCGACTAGTATGTGGGTAAACATATATTTTACCACCCTTCAAAGTTCCGAGTAAGCGCAAAACTTAGTCCACATTGTGTATGGTTTAATATCGTAAACCACGGATATTATGGCTTGCTATTTTATATCGAAAATTATTTTCCTTTGAAAAAGTCTTTGGAAAATGTTTGGATATACGAATGCACTTTGATTTTATTTTTATTTTTTATGAAATAAAATTATAATATGTAATAAGTATTCAATTATTTTAAATTAATCGCCATTTATATTGCTATAATAAAATAATTAATCTGTATTGTAATAGGTATGCACACAATTAAATTATATAACCGTGATTTATATTATAAAAAACGCGTTACATATTATACTAGAACTATAAACAAGAAGACCCACGTGTAATTGAATTAAATAAAATACAAATACATATAAAACAAACAGATATAATCCGATGTTCGTTTAACCAATCGACAGGTTTAACCAAGCGTGTGTCGTTAACGAGAGAACAAGTAAAGAGGATTAAACTTTCAAATAAATGAATTCATGTGAAATTTGTTCGCATTGTTTAAATAACAGCCTATTGTATTATGGGTACGGTATAGATAATATGATAACAACAAAATTCAATTACAACATTTTGAATGGGTAGGTAGGTTATGTTGTTAAAAAAAGAGCGTGTATGCCGAGCACACGTGTCAGAAGTGAAACTTCTTTGGCAGGATTCAAAGATACCACAATCGTCAACTAACTCCATGATGTGACGGTATTGCTATGACGCGACCTTGAAATTTCAACGCGCCTTAAGAAGTTTCACCTCAAAAACTTGATGTAATAAAATAGGAAAGGGTTAGTCTCTGGGCTCCGAACGATTATTTCGAGTAGCAGTGAACTCATATAATATTTATTTATTATTATTATTTTTTTTTATATGTACATATTAGAATTTATTTATTTATTTAATTATATTAAAGAGATTGAACTTCCATAAGATTATATATAATAAGCCCAAAATTGAAATTTGTGTGCAATTGAGCTTAAAAAAGCAGTTGAATATACGATTAAACTGTTAACCAACATGTCATGTGAAGAAAATTTAAAAAATTTCAAATATTTATACATTGTATAAACTTAATACCATAAAATTAAAACTCATAATAGGCAATTTATATCATTACCATGATAACGTTACAAGGGCCACGGAAGACGTTCAATGCATACAAAGTTAAATCAGTTAGTCTGATCATTATCAACGCAGATCATGAAAACGGCTTCTCCATGACTCTTTGACCCAGCCTTAGAAATAATTAGGTTCAAGACATTGACATAAGATGCAGACAACACGAATTTCCGCTTAGTGGCCCTTTATTCCCTCAAGGGTAAGTAATATCCGAAAGTAATTGGAGGAGCAGAAATAATTGACAATATTGTGATTACATAGTTGCCTTATTTATTTAAGAAAGTATGCTTATGTTTACAGCTGATATGGCTTTAGGAAAAGGCGAATTGCTTTCTATTTAGGCGAAAGAAGTAGGACGTAAGTTTCCTATGGCTATGGTAGGGTCGGAGGTAGACCGATTCGCAACTTAAGGAGTTAGGTACAATCAATTATCACTTTAAATAAGAGACATAAAACTGATTTTTCGTATTAACTATTGATATAACATCCCATTCATTGCGAATAAAATTGCTGAGCTAAATAAAGAGAAAAAGGTACGATCCTTAGGTAGCGCATTAAAAGCTATTTCGTTTGAAGAGGCACTCACTAACCCTTTCCTTAATTAACCCATTCTATGTGTGAATACTCTCATGTGGGAACAAATCATCAACAGGATCTACTTTCAATTAAGAAATAATTAGTTCTTCGTGTTTTATACTGATCTGGCTTTCTAATTTAATTTTCTCATTATAGGATACTAGTGGTCCGCCCCGGCTTCGCCCGTGGTACATATTTCGCAATAAAAAGTAGCCTATGTCCTTTCTCGGGTATCAAAATATCTCCATACCAAATTTCATGCAAAATGGTTCAGTAGTTTAGGCGTGATTGAGTAACAGACAGACAGACAGAGTTACTTTCGCATTTATAATATTAGTATGGATAATACATAATTCTCGGTGTAAGTTCACTTGTAGTCATATTTTTATTAATTTTAAAGACTCCTTCCAAAAGTGTTAATAACTGTATGCTACAAGAAGAATTTGTAAGTCTGCAAATACCCATATAATAAATTATATAGCAACTGATGATGATTGAATAATTTAAGTGGCCAAGTTTCGACTCAAATTGGGTCAAGATTTCGTCTTGAAGTTAGTTAAACTCTCATATAAAATGAATTATATATGTTAGTATTATGCAGACTGTATAAACCTTTACATCTTTAGCATACTTTTCCTATATCATTTTCCTTATTTATTTAACTTCTTAAAATGTTTGTTATTCGTCTTTTGCAGTATGACGACAAATAAATACGTCAAGACGAAATATGCTATCCTTAAGCACTATTAATATAATGGAATACCAGCCGTATTCAGGTTTTAATAAATTACATCGTCAATAAAAATTAATATTCAGAGCAAATCGTACTTTGTCCCATAAATAAGAGTATAAGAGAAAGGTGCCTAATGCCTATGACTCGAGAGCGTAAATCTGACAGATCCTGAATTCTTTGTAAAGGTAAAAAAAACTTGTTCTAACAAAAGACTGCTTACTCGTGAGTAGAAAATTGATCAGAGAAAAGAATTTTCTCCGTATCTCGAAACCAAGACCTCACCTAATGCGATAATCTTGACAAGAATGCTCTAACGTTCGGTACATCGACTCCAAAGGTCAATTCTTCTTGATTCCCAAGATTGTCCGCTCAGGGTGTGAACACATTTAATCAAGAGGTCGCCATTAATTGCGACCACGCCCGTCTGCCCCATAACTGGGTCATGTACCCCTATATCGATCTCTGGTAAAAAGGCGTGAAATCGTTTTGCAATGGGTGAAGATGCAAATGCAGCAACTACTTGCCTTGTAACGAATAGTCGAGGTGTAAAGGCTTATTGGTGGTTAGATTGCGGACTAATACTACAAACAATAATAATGATTTGAAACCTGTGAATAATTCTAAATGATGTTTTTATACCGGAGATACTGTATCTAATTTAAAGTTCTTTGGCATATTCGTACCAACAATGCTAAAACATATAAATATGTGAAATTGAGAAATGTGTGTAATTCATGTTTTTGTGGTTATGTTTATTATTTTAATTTTCCCTATACCAACACAATAGTTAGCGGGATTATTACTCAAGGTTCATTTTTGTATTTTTAAAGTTTCCACCAACAAAAAGGATCAGAGTTTAGTTGTACGTAAACTTATTAGTTTCATAATACACTGTTAAAAATACAAAGTACCTTTCAAATGTTTAAATTAATTGTGGAATTGAACGACTCTATTTCAGTAATTGCTCGAGAATTTTCCAGAAGCTGTATAAACATGATCTTTTACGTATGATAATCATCCTGAGTTCGCATCAAGTCGTCCAGCGAAGCGTTAAAACGAGAAATTCTGAAGTTAACTGACTCTTTGACAAACACGAGGACATATTTCAGAAATATCCTAAAATTTTAACATTCGGGTAAAGGAAATCTTCATGGTTAGTTACTTTACTTTGAATATTATGTATATTTATTCGTTCCATTTTTTATTTATTTCTCTCTAAGTGATTTTTACAGAGCAAAAATGTCTTTGATGATTTGTTTGAATTCATAAAGTGTGTGATACAGTATACGAATATAGAAGGAAAGGGATAAGATATGAAAATAAGAGGATAATTTGGAGGAAGGGGTTACGAAAAAAATATGAACTATAAAACGTACCTACAGTATCTATTTCCTTCGAAAGTTATACTGAAAAGTGTGAAATATACATAATTATTATGTACTTAAGTATTTATCTAAAAAATAGACCTTTAACGTTCTGAGCGAGAAATGCATGTGAATTTACGTAGATAATTATAATAATTAATATCTAATCAGTTCGATAGGTCAATTATTATATTAAAAAGTTTTAATTTTTTAAAAGCGTTGTCGTATCTAGGTCAGCTTTTAAACATTAATCAAATTATAAGTGAATAACCTTTTCGTAACTTTAAATTCCCTCATCACTTTGTAAACTTAATGAAAAGTGTCAGTTTTAATTAGTGTGGAAAGCGAAAATGTATTGCCTCTTTTGTCCTTTTTAAAATTGTTAATGAAACAATACATTTACCTGGGATGTGCTTAAAAATATATATGCCTATTTTAAACCTTTTAGCAAGTTGAATAATGTGTTAATACAATAAATGAATGCGAAGAAAAGCTATGATATGAATCTAAATCGTTATACGTTTTCCCTCCTGAACTGTCACAAAATTGGCTTGTTTCATTTATCGTTTTGTATGGAGATAAATGATTTTTTTATAACTAACAAAACAAAGTAACTGCCCCAGCAGACGTTGATCTGCCCTATTGCCTTTTTTCCGTGTTTTCTCTCCATAAAAGGCTTCCTTTTATCACAGACTAATAATAATATACTACGTCTTTTATATAATGGTGACCGTACAAATACATTTGAATTAAATTAAATATGAAAATATCCATGCAAAAGAGTTATCTCTGTAACGATCCAACACAACCCTTAATTAAAATGGATTTAACCCCGGTGGGTATACAAAAACACGGGATATTCAAAACTTGCCAATTATTTTAGCTATCAACACACGCGAAGCTACAATATTTACTAAATTATACGAATGTTTGTAAGGAATAATCTACGAAACTACTAAACAGATTCATCCACAAATTAACACATTATCCTCTATATAAATTCTCTATTGGCTATGAAACTTTATCAAGAGCAAGCTGGTAGGTAATGAATAAATTGGCTATAACCGTTTTAAAGTTGTTAAGTCAACTATGTAAAGCACAAGAGAATCCATAATTATATGCACTAAGGTATTTCATATGCAGCTACGTCGGAGAATATTCTAACACTTTGAAATTTATAGTACGACACTTCACTAGATGATTTTCCGCTTAATTTTCTTTTAAATTGACTTTTTTGCGTCGTTGTAATATGTTTATAATGCGTATGATTGTGTTTTAATTGGAAAAGGGAATTGTTAAAAACAGTGTAACGGTACATTTCAGGAAAGTTCATTTATTTTAATTAATACTTCGTGGCCCATAATAATGAATACTAAATAAATAAATAAATAAATATTATAGGACATTATTACACAAATCGACCTAGTCCCACAGTAAGCTCAATTAAGGCTTGTGTTGTGAGTACTAGGCGACGATAAATATAATATTTAATAAATAAATATATAGATAATAACACCCAGACCCAAGAACAAATAATTGAGTTCATCACACAAATAACTATTTGCCGTGACCGGGGATCGAACCTGGGACCGTCGGCTCAGTAGGCAGTTACTTTACCACTGCGCCAACCGCGTCGTCAATACTGTACGATATATTTTACATGATTATAATAATCTGGAAGATTTTATACTAAATGTTGTGTATATTTCAAAAGGAAGCAACTTCTCAAAATAAAACACTAATGGGATAGAAGGATAAAATATAGTTACCGAAGAAAATACACAAAAATAGAATTATTCTTACCTCTTAATTACTAGAAATAAAACCTAACCTAACTTTACATTTAAGTGAAGACCAGAAAATATTTTAATTAAAATCTACAAAAAATCTACAACACAACTGCACTTCACAAAGAAAATATTTAAACTAGCTCAAAAGGGAACCTTACGGGATTGTAATCTTATTTTCTAAACGGCATTACGAAGCCCTAATGGGATTAAAAGTTAATCCACTTTCCACTTGCTGGTATCACGACATAACACTGTTCGAGCATTTTCAGTTTGTGATTTTATAGTTTTCTAATTAGAACGGAAAACTATATGGTTAAAAGACCCCATGGTCGCTTGCAGTCTAACCAGAGACTATAAAATATGTGCAGTGCTTTTGGCTAGTTGAACATAACTACGGTACGAATAATACTATAGGTACGAATTAAGGGTATGGAAGTAATGCGCGGTTAGTTCATAGATGGATTCCCGGTTGGAGTATTATCAGCTGGGTATTCGTAGCTGTTAACCGTAAAAAATTCCGGTTATTATTGGAAAAAAGTTGTTAATCAATTTCTATAATTTGCAAGTCTTCAATTGAGGAAGAATGAATCACCAACAGTACCATAGTAGTCGATTGAGACTAGACAGTTCCCGTAGGTTCAATAAGAAACAGGAAATAAGTTATTATCACATTGTGTGTAAACATCATAACCACGTTTTCATTTCAAAGAACCTACACGTGTAAACTCAATTCTGAATTGAGAATATTCCTTTCCTTTCACAACGACCAACGAAAACCCACAAGTACAATGGTTCTATTTAAAGTACCCGGTATGTTGTCAACAATTGTCGAAATCTTTCACAATATTACTTCCGAATAAAATGCTTCAATGATTATTTTTCTGGGAGGGACCATTTAACGCCAAGTCGAACCTTAAAAGATTATAATATAATAGGAAATAAATATTAATATATCATCTAACAGGAAAAATACTATGTACGACGTAATATAAAATATAACATCACTAGATTTCCGCCCGCGGCTTCGCCCGCGTTTTCAAAGGAAAACCCGCATAGTTCCCGTTCCCGTGGGATTTCCGGGATAAAACCTATCCTATGTGTTAATCCAAGTTACCCTCTATATGTGTGCTAAATTTCATTGTAATCGGTTCAGTAGTTTTTACGTGAAAGAGTAACAAACATCCATACATCCATACATCCATACATCCATACATCCATACAAACTTTCACATTTATAATATTAATAGGATATATAAAAGTGAAGTAAAATATACTTGGTTTAACATTTTCGTAACTTCTCAGTGCTAGTCTGACCCAAATATTTCTGGAGCAATTTTCGTTCGGAAATCAACTATGCTAGAGCTACTTTAAAATGTAACGCTAGAAATGGAATTGCTATAGACTCGGTTTGTTTGGTTGATTAATTATTACAAAGGCTCACTGAATGGCCAATTAAACTTGTTCAATTGAGCAAACCAAATACCAAATACAGATGAACTAAATCAATTCCCTCTACGTATCCAGATAATTCCTGCCATTGTTCGACCCACATCTCGGTTAATAGCCATTCTACTAAATTACGTCATATTTCGTGAACTGAGATGAAAATCCTTGGACGGCTGAACGAATTCAGCTGATGTTAATTCCACATTAATCTGGCTCAAATTTGAATAGGGTTTAGCAACATTTCTAACGTAATTAACAATATCACAAGGTACAACGGTTGTTACTTTCGGCTATTTAAGTACTTTGATGTAATTTTATAAGGCTCAATGTTATGCTATTATTTTAGAACTAATATTTGATAGAGGCTTGGATGTTGAGACAAACATGATGATACATTCAACAGTTAGTATCTATTTACTTTTCTGCATAGGTTATAATAGATTTCAGATCCAGCTCTTCTTGTGATTTGAAGATATTTTATCAATCCTCAAGTACCAATGGGCATATCTTTGCAAAGAGTACGAAGTAAGCAATAAAATAACAATATTTAAAATATTTCTAGCGATCCACACCCCGTTCATTGTTAAATAGATGACATGCTGTGCCAATCATGTGGAAATTAACGCTGAAAGTCAACTCGAAGTCGTAAAATTCTATCAACCGAGTTCACAGTTACGAAGCTGATAGCTCACATCATTCCGAACTGTTTACTGAAGCACATTGTATATAAATTAAGCCTCTATAAGGTTTGGTTTAGAATAATTCGTGCGCCCAGCGACCTAGTTTCTGCGGGTTTTGTGGTCCATTTTGTCACATTTAATGGATTTTCGCTTCGGGCAAAAGTAAATGGGCAAACTTTCAGACTAGCTTTATTGTCTATGGTAACAGCCCTCTCTAGATTAGATTCTGTTGAACTGATGATGTGATAGAAGCCGTGCCCATGCCTTTGATTGCGTAGGAGTAGAAAAGACGGGGTATTTTCCGCTCCACATATTCCAAAGACACTACTTTTTTAACATAACTAGTGTTCATATTCGTAGGATTTACAATGTTTTCTTAATTTTCTAAAGATGAAATATTTATAAGAAGGAATATTACAACGTATAGTATACGTCGAAATAGATATACCAAGCATGTAGATACCTATAGAAAATTCTATATTGCCTGGGGATTTGAATTTCCGTATTTACATTGGAAGTAGGGCATGCAGAACCGGATCCGGTTCCAAGTTTATGAAACCCGGTTCCAAATCGAGCTCAGAACCGGGTAGAACCGGGTTACCCGGTTCTTTTATAATACTTCGGAAAAAATACGAAATTAAACAAAAGTAACTGTAAAAGTACCTGATAGGCCTTTTATTTTACGCGGCTTGTGTCTTATTTCATTAAATTAATAAATAAATAAATAAAATAAATAAATAATAAAGAAGCAAAATTTCAATACTTCTCTTTATTTATCAGTCTTATAAAAGTACCTTGGCCCTTAGTCAAACGTCAGTATCGCCAAGGAATAGAAATTGCTAACGCTAATTATTGACATAAGCTCATGATATTTTGGTAATGGTTCGGTCACACTACCAACGACGATGACGACCACGACCAAAATTCAAATCTTGCCAAAATTTATTCAAAATAAAATATTTAAATCTCCCGTCATTACGGTACTCGGAAAAAAATTAATTCGAGGTCAATTAATAAAAAAAATAGTTTTTTTTGGGATTTTCGCCGAGACGGTAAGTTTATCATACAATCACCTGGAACCAAAATTGTACATCATAAAATTATCTATTAAAAAGGTTAAATACATTTTTTCCTAGGAGCTACCGTTTCTATGAAAAACCTATTTTTTTATCCATTGATCTCGAAAAAATTTTTTTAATTGTGTTTTGCACAATTTATTTAATTTCGACTGGATGAAAATTTTGTTCGTGGTCGTCGTCGTCGTTGGTAGTGTGACCGAAACCTTAGGTAAAACATCATACGCTTATGTCAATTTGTATCGATAGCGTATTCTATTCCTTAGCGTTTTGACGGTTGTCTCGGCGCTCTTGTTATCATAATATCACATAAAAACATGAAAAGTACCCAGCTGTTTGAGTCCCATGCGAATGTCGAAATTTGCGAAAATTTTCAGCATTTACGGCTGTATCTTTTGATGCGTTGGCTTGTGAGTTCGACTTTTTCACATAAAAGGGACCGAAGACTTGAGTATTCGATATAAATTTCAGCTTGATATCAAACACAAAAACATGGATCATTATATGAATCAGTAAAATTAACAGCTTTTCAAATTCACGAGAAATCTAATAAAAATATTTCTGTAGCTTAATTTTTGTCATTTTCGAAGCCTAATTTTTTTTGGTAATACAACCGTAGGAAACTTACAGCATCTAAGGTTAGACAACCAATCGGGGCCACGCTTGAGGCGTGGCACGAAAATTCGCGATGCACGTGAGTCTGACGTTGCCAGATACAATAAATTTGGTAAAATAATGCAGCAAAATATAAATAATACTTTATATTTTAATATTTTGGTCGGAACCGGGAGAACCGGGTTTCATACTATTCAGACCCGGTTCTCAAGATCTTCAAAAAACCCGGGTTTACCCGGGTTTTTCGGAACCGGGTAAACCCGGGTGCATGCCCTAATTGGAAGCGTTCAAACGCAAAGTGAGCATGAATAACCTTTTAAATGTACTTTATCGGCTGCGATAGGAATACTATTGAATTGCTATTGAATGTCAAAGACCAAAAAAATAAAATTTAGGACAAAGGAAGCAACGTGTAGTATTTACACGCGTTCATTCCTTTCGTTTTAAAAGTGTGAAAATGTGAATAAAAAAAAACATCTTTTTTAGTGTGGTCTGGTGAATGGTGATATGGTCCGAAACACTTCCTACTATATAGGATTCGATTCACACACACAAACAGCTACATTGGAAATAGAAATACTCATAAAATGAAAATAAAATATAAATGTCGCGTCATGGCATTACCGTCACGTCATGGGGTAAGGCGACGATAGTATCTTCAAATCTTGCTAAAGAAGATTCACATCTGAGACTGATCTCTTTTATCATAACTTTTTTTAACCAAAAATCGCTTCGAATCCTAATGTATTAGCCGATTAAACTAGCACATATTTACAAACCGCGGAACACTTTGGTTCTGGCCGTGACATGGCTGCGTGTGCGCCGGTGTAAACAACGTCATAGCGTATGAGCCACATCATGTGTACCTATGTTACATGTGTGAATACGTAATGTTTTGATACACGAGAAAATGTTACAAATACGTTAAGTGTAATTCGTTCAATATTGTTATCCCCTATGGCCCTATAGTATTTCAAAGTGTATCGTATTTTTTCCTCATTGTTATTTCATTGTTTCATGAAAAAAGGATATTGATATTTTGTTTTATGTAAAAGGTACCCTGAAGAGTTTATTTATTACCGTAATTCAGAAAAGACTGCGGTAAAGTTTGTGTTAAAAAAATTCACCTTATTTTCATTAAACTTAGAACTCATATCTGAAAATTATACTTAATGTGTACTAGGAATTATTTGCTTAATTTTACGACAAGTTACAATAGGTATGGAAATAAGACAGATAACATACCAACATTCGTTAATAAATAAATACGTTAAATATTTAATAGATTGCACATATAAAAAAAAAATTCAGCTCCTAGACTACATATACACACACAGAGATCAAGGTAGTTTAACCATAACACTATTTTATAACATACTGAGCAACGAAGTTACATAGTACGGGATTCAATTTAGTTTTATTCAGCTTGAAAGCAAATTTTATAGCCGATAGGGTTCCGTGCCAAATACACGCACATTTGATATAACGATCTAGTACAAGATAATAAGTTTGATAGTTTAAAAATATAATAAGGCTCTGCTTTTACACGGAGCGTATAGCGATTTTATAGTAATAGTGTCTTATTAAAATAATAATGTTATTTTTACCAAATTTTCGAGTAAAGTATTTTTTTACTCCTCTGAACTAAACTTGACTGCTAAAATTGAACATATTAATAACAGGTCAACCCGGGACAAAAAAAATCATACAGGTAACATATTCGATAAAATTCAACAACCATCCATTGAACATAACAACGCAATTCAATAAATCGAATACACTAAAATAACCATTAAACCTAGAACTTTAGATATGCTACATAGATATACACTATCAACCATCGACCATAAATAACAAATCTCATTTATAAATTCAATTATCATTACTCACTATGCACGCTCCTTCATATTTAATAGCCCATATATTTATATTTTAAGAACTTCGGTTTAAAATCTTTAATAGATCAAACTGATAGGAATAACGTAATAAATAGCATATACAAGGTGTGTCATAATGAATGGTAAGCCTGGGTAACTGGAGATAGGACGTTGTGGCGGTTCTGGAAATTATATGTTGTTTGGTAAATGTCCTTCAGTTTTTGAGATAATTCAACACATCCTACTAAATGTTATAAATGCGAAAGTTGGTATGTTTGCTTGTTGTAAGAGTACCTTCACGAAAAACTACCGAATCGATTTTCATAGTTTTTATCCCAAATATCCGTATATAAAAACTTACTAGGTGGGGTACGGGAACTATACGGGTATTTACTTTGACTCGGGCGAAGCTGCAAATAAAAACTAGTCTCGTATAAGCATCTCATGCACGAACACGAAACAAGCTGGCACAGCACGATTCGTATAATCCGGCCATTTATCAATGATCCAATATAGCGCGATTCTGTCTTCTCGAGCCGTGGCGAATAAATTTCACGCCTCTACAATCTATTATACATATAGAATGAGGATAATTTAAGGAAACATTTGCTATGCTATGGTTTTGGCATTCAAAATTACTTTTTTTGGTATTTAATCGGCAAAGCATTCAGCTTTTTATGTACCTAGATAATTTTTTTGGTTTGGAGGAAAATTAAGCCATCAGTGTCTTTTTGATTAGGCCTGTAGACTCTAATTGTATTTTATTGGGAATCATATCAAGAATATTGAAAACAATTCATTTGTCCTATTGTTGATAGTATAGGATTAAGAAATTGACCGATAATTTGTTACTCTATATTGTAATTTGTATTGCCATGCAAATATACATATTGTAATCCCTGCAGCCTTTATACGGATTTAATAAAACAAAAATAAACTAGAATATAAACCTATTTATTTTCGAACAGAACGGAGTTTGTTAAAACATTTTCCAGTGGAGTTTCGTTTAATACCGGTAATGCAATATCGCCAGTGGCACGGATCTTAATCTATTTATCACTGTTTCAATATGAGGATAGATCTAGAATCTAGATGATCTAGATCCTACTGGATTTGAATTCTATCTCTAAATTACATAAACGGCTAGAATGTTTTATTATATTTAATGGGTCTATTTTTCTAGACGACGTTCATCCATGTAATAAGTTTCTGCGTGATTTAGGGTCCTTGAAGTATTATCTCCAATATGAGATTACAGAGAAAACATTCGAGAAGAAATATGAAGTTGGAAAAATATTTCTCAGATTTTATTAATTCTACTTGAAATTAATTGAAAATGGCTGAGAGCGATATCTTCTAGACAACTCAATTTAAAGTTTGTACCTACATGTGCCATTTGTATGTGCCGTATTAAGTGAATTTCCAAAGAAAATACGACATTATATTAAAACATGAAACACTACCTATTGTCCTATATCATAATCTTCTTATATATAGAAATGAATCGCAAAATGTGTTGGTAAGCGCATAACTCGAGAACGGCTTAACCGATTTCGATAATTATTTTTTTATTATATTCCTTGAAGTACGAGGATGGTTTTTATGTAGAGAAAACGTAAATATGTACCACGGGCGAAGCCGGGGCGGACCGCTAGTAATTTTATAATATTACAGGACATCTCATTTCGCATAAAGTACAAAGACTAAGTACGCTACTTCAAAACAAATTAAACACCCCATTTTACGGACAATTAAAGCAGAAGTTGAAGAAACTTTCAAGTACTCCCATCATACTTACCAGAAAATAGTCCCCAATATGAAATTGACACCATACAAATTGGTAGCAAATGAGCGAATCTCGATAAGGGCCCATTGTCCCCTCGTTGAGACCCTTGGCCCATTTCCATTGTCAAGCCCATCACGAGCAATATTATGGTTAAATTTCATCACTCTTATATTCTTAGTAAGTATGTAGTTGAAATGAGATTTGGTTGCTATAGGAACGGATGGCTGATGTGCTCCAAAGACCATAAAAGTTCGGGAATTTTTGATGTGGAAAGGTAAACGTGAAAAGTACCTCTCCAGTAAATAGTAATAAGGTTGAATATACTTCGGACTCATCGTATTCAAAACGGCGAGATTATCTGCCAGATCAGATAATCGTATACTAACGTACCTATATCCATTATTCAGCTCTCTAACATTTTTACGCATTTTTTACCTTTTAGGATTCGCAATTCCTTGGAATTGAATTAGCCGATATGATAGGGTATGTATTCAATAAGGCATGAATAGTTGCAGTTAACAATATCAATCTTATTCAAAGGTAAGCAATCTAAACAATGATCAGTTCTTGATGACTGCTCAGTCATTTAGTTATTAGTTCGCCGTAATATATGACATGACTGCTACCCTACAGGTTGTACACTTTTAGACTTATTGGTTTAGCTTATAAGTAAAATTATACAGAAATTTAATGATTTTAGTTGCTGTATTTGATAGTGTTAATATATTACCAACAGCCTACTAGAACTACCCCAGTTGTTCCCTTCTTCAGTGTTCGTTCTAAAATAATTGAAACATAAAACTACTGCAACAAAATTCCACTACACGTTAAGTAATTAAAAACTTTCCGCGGGAATTTTTTCATTGCGTTTAATTAACAAGAAACAATTGCATCGTGCAATTAAATTATCATAATTCTCTTGACATTAACTGCATAAAACACGCAACTTTAATCTATTGTTTTATTATTTTTAAGAAATGTTTAAAGCGCTTAATTTTGTGTTTTAAAAAATTAATTTATGAAAATAATTTATCTTCTCATCCTTGAGTAAAAAGTTTAATGATCCTTAATATTGTCTTTTGAATTATATGAAGGTTTTTTTGCTATACTTTGCTTTCTCCGTGTAATTTCAAGGACTTTAGACGAAATGTTTTGCTCGTTAAACACTGAAATAGTACAACTTCACTAAACTTCTTCTAACTCTTTGTATGAACTATAAACTAAACGGAAACAAATGCTATAATATCAGATAAAAGCTTCACAAAGCGCAATTTAAAAAAAAAAATGTGTGTATCAAGCACACGTGTCTGAAGTGAAACTTTTTCGACTAGATTAAAAAATACAAAAACCATCGCCTTAAGAAGTTTCATTTCAAAATTGTAATCAAAAGTAATTTATTAAATACAAAGAAAAAGTACCTATAGCACGACATCAAAGTTATTTCAAAACCGCGATTATAATTTGACAAAAACCCCGGTCGACATCCTATGAATACAGAACCAAGAATCCTTAAAAAGGGAAATAATTGAGGTGGAATATGAAATGTTTCGTGTCTATACACTTGGGAGTAAATACAAAACAAACAAGAGGGTCGAACTTTGATCGTGGGTGGGTCGTGATTTTTTAATGACCTCTAAAGGACGGATTTATAAATAGACAGATTTATAAACTTAAAGGGCAGGTTTATAAATACTATTAGTTTTAGTCGTGTAATATGATTACTGAGGCAGATATAAATTTTCAGGTAATACATAGTACCTGTATATATGGTATATAAGTTTAATAAGAATTCTAATATTCGAAATTTTTAAAGGAATAAAAAGAAATCGTTCATGAGACGGATTTGAGCACACGACCTACACCGAAACAACGAAGTTTATACTAGTAAACAAATCATTTGGTTGTACCCAATTGTACCTGCATTTTATTGGAATTTGGCTCCTATTTCATTGGTTTCATTCATTGCATAATATGGTATAATTACATTGTTTTAATTTAGTTTAGCATCAACAACCTACAGATTAGTTTCAATATATCACAGTATAGTGTATACTAACAACATAATATGATCAAATTTTAACATTTGACAGCCCTACATGCAAATATTGTCCAGTTGGGCTACAGCAAAGTTTGTTTATACTTAATTCAGCATATTTTGTGTTTGGCTCCTAGGAGTCCGTTTGAATAAGTTATCATGAATGCTGATTTTATATGCTAATTTCATGTATGAAAACGGCACTGGCTTTAAACTTGGCAACAGTTTTTTTTTATCTATTCTAAGTAAGTAAGTATATCGTTTAAATTGATTAAAAAGCAGTTGAAAACACCTTTTTTAAAAGGTTAATTTTTTTTCTCTTATCTACGAAATTTTAAGGAAATATAAATTAAAAAAACAAGCAATGTACAGAAATAGACCAAAACATTTATTTCCGTAGAAAATGCCTTTTCGAATCAGCCTCGAGCAGAAATGGGTCAACCTATATACAAAGGAATGTGCTTTATCAATAAATGTATTGGAACTGTCCCTTTGTATAAAAATATGTATATTAAACTAGATTTCCGCCCGCGGCTTCGCCCGCGTTTCAAAGGAAAACCCGCATAGTTCCCGTTCCCGTGGGATTTCCGGGATAAAACCTATCCTATGTGTTAATCCAAGTTACCCTCTATATGTGTGCTAAATTTCATTGTAATCGGTTCAGTAGTTTTTACGTGAAAGAGTAACAAACATCCATACATCCATACATCCTTACAAACTTTCGCCTTTATAATATAGATATATTAGATATTTCATATTAGATTGTGATATCGATTTATTTATAAGAATAGTAAAAATATGGTTTACATCTCAGATAAACTTTACACACCTGAATCTATAAAAGTGTATATAATTTTAAATGTCTATGTTATTATGAAACAAACTTATATTTAAAATGTATTGTAAAAATAATTAATATAATATATTATATGCACGCCACATAGTTTAGTTTGCCAAAAATACACACTTGTTATCGTAATAATAACAAGATCTTATAAAAATAAAACCATGTTAGTTTGACTGTTATTACGCGAAACTTTGCCTTCATTTCGTATACTTACAAAAGCAAAATTAAAATAATAAACAGCACGTTACAAATTGATAACCTTCACTGTTTTAGTAAAATCGTCTGAGTCATTCATAAAATGTATCTTGTTTTACCTAAACATGGTTAGAACTTTGTTTTATGATTCCCAGAACAATATGCGTTAAATCATAAATGTTTACATGCTGGCAAACTCTGTAATACCGTAAACATGTGACGTTAGGAGCTAGAATGTAGTTGCTCGGATTCACCATGTCTGATGTGGTAAAGACTGCTATGATATTCGCCAGTTACGGGTTTTTAGAGGCAGATTTACGCACCGTAAGGATCTTATATTAACGTTGTAGGTATTATTAGTAATAATGGGAGTGCATCGTTTTCGTTTTAAGGACGGCAAGAAGCAAGTAGAAGGGAAATAATAAAGAGATTATCGGTTGATCGGTATACTAGGAATGATTTCAATTCTGTAAGATGTCTATAAATGACAAATTGAGGTAAGTACATGAAATGTAATAGCACATAATGAGCATTAATCAAAACAAACAGATTCGGTTAATGATAAAAGTACTGAGTTTATTTACAACTAGCCTCATGTTCTAGAATTTCCACAACAATGCACGCATCTCAATATTCCAGGAGCTTCCTTCGCTTGCTAGTAAATATTTTCAATGAGAACCATGCAGCTTTCACGACGCTATAAAACGTTCTGCATTCTGTTGGAAAATCACGTAAAACTATAAACTATGAATGCGCTATAACTTTGTTATTATAATATTTGAACACCGTAACAGAAAAGGAACATATTTGTATACAATTATCATAAGAAATGATAAGTCAAGAGGCGTATTCATAACGGAACTTTTTTGGAAATACCCGCGTTGTTATGTTTTATTCAAAATGTCTATAGAAACTTGAGTTTATAGCGTATCTGGCTGACCTTAGTTTTGTATGTGAATAGAATTAGAAATGGTGCCTTAACGCTATAGGATTTGAATCCTTATCCTATTTTCATAAGGAAACGAGTAGAACTATCTTATACATTTATACAATACTAGCTTTCCGCCCGCGGCTTCGCCCGCTTTGTCTAAAACCTAATAAATTATATACTAAAACCTTCCTCTTGAATCACTCTATCTATTAAAGAAAACCGCATCAAAATCTAAAATCAAAATTTAAAGATTTAAGCATACAAAGGGACATAGGGACAGAGAAAGCGACTTTGTTTTATAGTATGTAGTGATGAAGTGATTAATGCATTGTAATTTGTACTCTTTTTATTCAATTTTTACGCTCAGAGGTCGGCTACTGACTTGACAGGACTAAGCGTACCTATATCTAAATGGAGTATAATCGATTATTTGATTAAGCATAAAATTGACATTTCACCGTTATCCTTATGGTACGGGAGCTATTAACGTTAAAAAAAAAGTCATTTTAGTATAGTTGGTTTTTTGATATACTGTTCCTCTTGCTATTTCGGTTAGAGTTCGGGCTGTCTGGCTGGTCGCAGTGGTTGCGTTTTTTAGTGCGCATCTTATCTGCACAGGATAATTTCCTTAATTTTAAGTCATTTTTTAACGCGTAATTTTTAATATTTTGCCTTTAGATAGATCCATCAGACATAATTTTTTTATTGCAAGAGGTTTTTATCGTTGTTAAATAGGTGCCAGACGCAATTTTTTATTTCGTTTTTATAAAAAATTAAAATTATTTTAGAATGTCTGTAAATTTCATATTATGTTCTTCAAACATAATATAATCTAAAATTAATTAGCCAGACGCTAATTCGATTGTTAAGTATTAAATATGTACAAATAAAAACGTAGTGAAAGTAGGTAAATACATATAACAATTTGGTGATTGTGTATATGGAGAGATAGTTTAAAGTGCAAGAGAGATAGAAAGGGTCGGCCGCGAAAATTAAATAACAATAAAAATTACTTTTTTTTTCGAAAATATACGATACATAGAAATTGAATTGTTCCTACTCTAGGATTCCCTGTGTTGTGGGAACAAGTACCTTCCATTGGTACATTTTATTCCTTAGGCTAAAAAATAAACTATTAGGGTGCATCAACAATCTTCTATACAAAACAATTTTTTTTATAACTAACTAGCGACCCGCCTGGCCCTGGCTTCGCACGGTTGCAATGCTGATACTAAATACACTACAGAAAAACTGTGAACGTTGAATATAAAAACATAGCGGCCCGCTCCGGCTTCGCACGGGTATAAAATATATATAGCCGGGCGGCCGGCCGGTACCGCCGCAAACGCTACGTCCCGCAATTTTTAAATCTGTAATATCTTCGAAAATATTCACTTAAATCATACGGTGTAAAGGGCCATATAGATCTATATTAAATGAACAATGTATTCAAGGTCTTTAATTGGTTAAGGATTAATGCTGTACCTATTGGTTAAAATCGCTTCGAAAATTAGCCATTATTATTTGTCGTAAAAAGTAAATGACAAAAAAAAGTTATTGTGGGTTATCCATAAGAGATAGACATATACCATCACGGACTTTTCTGTAGACCTTTTCAATGTGTACTATTATAGTTAGTACATTATTTTGATAAAACTCGTAGGGTTCAGCCTGCGTTTGCACTGTATGTGGAAAAAATGTAATTATTTACGACATCACATTAGAAACCTCAAAAATAACAGTACTTTTCCACTATTTAATGGGTGTTATTATACATATAAACCTTCCTCTTGAATCACTCTACCTATTAAAAAAACCGCATCAAAATCCGTTGCGTAGTTTCAAAGATTTAAAGGGACATAGGGACAGAGAAAGCGACTTTGTTTTATACCATGTAGTGATGATGATAACAATATTAATTCATTAATCTTAATATATATACATAAATCTCGTGTCATAATGTTTGTCCTCAATGGACTCCTAAACCACTTAACCGATTATAATAAAATTCGCACACCATGTGCAGTTCGATCCAACTTGAGAGATAGGATAGTTTAAACATGTAGGTACCACGGGCGAAGCCGGGGCGGACCGCTAGTATACTAGCTATATAAATTCATGCTAACTACTTTAGTTAAATTCAATACAAACTTAAACATGCGAGTGTGTACTGTGTGTGTGTTCACGTGTGTGTGTCTTGTGTGGTGTGGTGTGTGTGTGTTGTGTGTGTGTATGTGTGTACATCATTATTGAAACTAATTTTCTAGTTGCTTACAGATGATGGAATATTGGAAAACAATAACAATTCCTTAGACGATAACATAAATAATTCTGACAGTGTGAGGGAAGATGATGATGATTATGAAGATGGCTTTTTAAATTTAACAATGTAATTGTTTAACCTTCATTGATATAGATTTTATTCTATTTTCAATGTATGGTAACTTTAATATTTTATTTTTCACTTTTATGTTTTTTTTTTTCATTTTAGCTTTTATTTATAAGAACAAGTGTAAATAATATTGTATTCTTGCAATTATTTCCTGTCGCATAATTAAAATACACTAGCTGATGAGCTGCATTGCTTCATTACTTTTTTTTATTTATACACATTATTTAATACTTAACAATCGAATTAGCGTCTGGCTAATTAATTTTAGATTATATTATGTTTGAAGAACATAATATGAAATTTACAGACATTCTAAAATAATTTGAATTTTTTATAAAAACGAAATAAAAAATTGCGTCTGGCACCTATTTAACAACGAAAAAAACGTCTTGCAATAAAAAAACTGTGTCTGATGGATCTATCTAAAGGCAAAATATTAAAAATTACGCGTTAAAAAATGACTTAAAATTAAGGAAATTATCCTGTACAGATAAGATGCGCACTACTAAACGCAACCACTGCGACCAGCCAGACAGCCCGGACTCTAACCGAAATAGCAAGAGGAACAGTATATCAAAGAACCAACTATACTAAAATTCTCACTTGTCAACGTCGGTAGCTCCTATACGATTATTTATTTCACATAAAATAATATAAACAAGTGATGAAATAGTAGACCAAAGGAATATCACGATTTTCCCTACCTAATGCCATTGTTTGAAGTGTCAGTCATTTTGGCCTTTCTAACCGACTTAAAATAAGGTTAACTATTCGATTGTAGTTTTTGTTTGTTGTGTTTTTGACAACTGAAGTGTTTGCTTCAGATATTTTTTCTGTTCATTTTTTTCTGGATTTTTCGGTCTTATTCCAGGGTAATTTTTTTTTAATTTCTATAAACCCATCCATTAATACCATTTTTCATAAAGATGCTAATTATTATCCACTCATAATAATTATGATTGTGAATAAAGTTTTGTCTACTTTTCATATAATTTTCTAACGACTAAAATAGATTTTATTTATAGTTACTAATGACCCTCTATTTATGGCGCCCGAGGGTGTCTGCTCAGTGCTCAATCACACTTTGAATTAGCTTAATGGATAAATTAATCTAAAAATTATATTTCCAAGAAAATAGAGCACATTTATAAAAAAAAATAATTCCTACCTTCGAACTTTTTCATAGCATTTATTTATTTTATTTCAAGAAGTTTTCGTGTTGATATTAAAGTTAAAACTCCCAAATGTACCCTACGGCTATTTACCTAGTATAATTTTACAGTACAGAAAATTTCTGTATCTAATTTCCAGCGTTGATGATAATAATTACGCCGATGATGCAATTAATAAAATACTGGCGCTATTAAATTCAAAATTACATTTTAAATTAACAGAAATAGATAAGGAGTTATCTAGTGAACTGTAAATCTAGATATTTTTAACTGTCTACCTTTAGGTCTTACCCCATCTAGGATCTGAACCGTGAAGGGGTTGTGCCCAAGGGTGAAACAGGGCGTAAATGTGCGTAATTATAGATGAGGGCTGGTTTACGCAGATAAAAGTGGTAATATTTTATGTTGCTAACTTTATGCCAAATAAAATAATGTGTAATAGGCTTTGCTTGGCGTTTTCACGCGCGAACAAAACATTTATGAAGTAAAGGTAAGTGGTAAGGTCAGGTAAGTGATTTTTTTTTTATTCCGTGGAGTTATTCAAAACGCGCGAAATCCAAAAAAATATCAAAAAATCTATTCAAACTTAAAATATTAAATTGTAATTGTACATTCAGAATGGACATCACCTTTTAAGAGTAAAATTGAGAACATTATCGAAGAAATGAAAGCACCAGAAAATTTTAGAACTAAAAGTTTGTAACTGTGGTAAAATTTATCCGTTGGCCGAGTTTCCAACAGTTGCTTGGATGTTTTACAATTTAAATACCCATTTAGTCCTCTGGCAGTTCTGTTGGTCTTAGCGAGATGATATATAAGCCTATAGCCTTCCTCGATGAATGGGCTATCTAACACCTAAATAATTTTTCAAATCGGACCAGTAGTTCCCGAGATTAGCGCGTTCAAACAAACAAACAAGCTTCAGCTTTATAATATTAGTATGGAAGTATAGATTGTATGAGAGTATATCATATAGAATCTATATATAGAATCTGGAAATCTTTACACCATAAATAAAAATCCATAATTCATAGAATAACAAAAATAATTCAAAGACAATATTTTAAATGCGGAAGATAAATATTCTTGGGTAGGGAAGTAATTATTATAGCAGGAGAGAAAACTAAATCTTAAATCTTTTAAATTTTAGTATTACGTGAATTATCTTGCTGGAAGCTGTTTTTGACAGAGCTAAGCCTATTTAAATGCAAAAGTAAATGAATTGCTGGTGACGCTGGAGTGTTGTTTTTAATTGTGAAGTTTACCGGATCCAAGTTGCGGTATTTAGTTCAGGATCCATCGCCCATTTTTGCAAGTGATTACTATCAAGCTAATTTTCCGTGAGTAGCTTTATTTTGATGAGACGACCAATAATTTCATGTACGAAACTCGATTGTGGTAGCTAACAGATGGTTCTCAAATATTTATTACGCAATTTGTAGGACAATATGTCTGTTGAATTATATAAATATTAACTAAGTGAAAACAAAAAAAATCAGCTGGTAATCATGTATGATGACCTCGTATCGATACACATTGGAAAGAGGGGACTCTTTGATCAAACCATAGATTTTGTAGGACAAATTTAGATAATTATCTTGAGATTGAACAAAAAAAAATTCAGTTTTAGTAATAATTAATATTTGAGAAACATCAAATCAAAAAATTGTATCCTTGTTACCTCTGTTAGCTATAGTTCATTGAATAAAAAGTTCTAGAGTGCGTGAGTTAGTAACGTAAGATGTTTCTTCGGAAATATGTCAAGAGTCCCTAGGTAATAAACATACTAAAACCCCGGGACACTAGGAGGAGCCCCGGAGTGGGGGGAGGGGGGAAATGGGTCCATTTTTTCATTTTTCGCTTAAATCTCAAAAACAGTACATGTTAGAGAAAAACTTTCAAGTAAAAGTTGAAAGGCCATAAAATTATCTACAAGTTGTACCTAAATCATTTTTTCCTATATCCTACCGTTTCTGAGTTATACGCAGTAAAAAATGAATTTGGCTCAAACAATTTCCCCATACTACACATCAATCGATCAAAAAATATTTCTTTCTTCCAAAAAACTCAAATGTGCAACTTGTGACCGGTACTGATAGATTGCTCTTAATTAGGTCTATAATTGGTTAAATTAACACATTCCTCCATGGAAGCCTTTAGGAGGAATCGATTGTCAAAATATTATATTAGGGCAGTTTGAGTTACTGAACTTGATCTTTTTATTTTTTTCTTCCAAAAAACTCAAAAGTGCACCTTGTGACCGGTCCAGATAGATTGCTCATAATTAGGTCTATCATTGATAAAAATACCAGATTCCACCACGGAGGCGTTTACGGGGAATTGAATTTTATCAGGGTAGTTACGATACTTGAACTTTTTATTTTTTTTCTTCCAAAAAACTCAAAAGTGCAACTTGTGACCAGTACAGATATATTGCTCTTTGCCCGTTTTGTTCTTTAGTTCGTATTAATATACTCCTAATTAGCTTATCTTTAATTTTATGTAAACAAATCTTACAAAACACACACATTAAACTAAACTTTGTTCACTCCAACAAGACAATATCAATATTGGAATTCTCTTCACATAAAGTAATTAAGTTACCAATATTATCATATTTTATATCTAACTATTTTCTTATTATTCTTACGCATATATACAAATTATATTTTTATAATATATTATTATACATAATAAGTAATCAAACAAAAGTTATAAATATGCACATTATATATCCCAATTTTCACATACTTCTTACAAAATTTTTAACAAAATTATTAAGTAAAAAATTTATATTAAATATTAACGTTAATCACTTGTACCACACAACATCATGCGATACTAGAATATGGCCTACCGTATCCTTTCTGATTAATTTTAATATTCTGCAGCTAATGAGAGGGTACTTCTTAAACTTATTGTTCTTTGGTTCGTATTTTAGTCTTTATAATGTGAAACAAATAATCCTTGTCCGTTCTTTATATTTCATGCATACAAAGCTTAACAAAGTTATACTTATTCCTTATATATTTAAAACTAAGCTAAATCTCCTGCTCAAATTCGCAAAAAATAACAATGTGTGATTTTATACAAACATGTGTGCTTAATGATTTAGATAATAACATGAATCCAAGTGCAGTATACAGTGACCCGGAATCTTGTTGCAGCAAAATACGTAAGAATTCATATTTAAAAATATTAACGCAAAACATTCGTAGTTTGAGTGCTAACTGGGATAATTTGCTTCTATTGTTGTCGAGATTTAATTTTGTATTTGATATTATAGTTTTAACAGAGTGTTGGTTGTCTTGTAATAATATAATTCCTACCTTGATTGGTTTTAAATCGTTTGCAAATACAAAGTATTTAAATCAGAATGATGGTTTAACTATTTATGTACGTGAAAATGTTATGTCTGTACTTCTTGAAGAACCGGATTTTTCTGAGGCAAATTGTTTAGTACTAAAGATTGGGAGTGATACAGCTCTTATAGCCATTTATCGTTCCCCGAGTTTTAAAAATATTCAAAATTTTATTAATTCTTTGCATTCGATCGTAAATAAACTATCCATGTATCCAAATATTATAATTACAGGCGATATAAATATAGACATAAAATCATCAAACACAGATCATTTATCAAGTGAGTATCTCAATTGTATAGCTATGTCTGGACTTTTACCAGCACATTTATTGCCAACCCGATCAAACAACTGTTTAGACCATGTTATGGTTAAAAGTAAAGAGTTATATCATACTTTTATTATTGATTCTTTAGTCACCGATCATAACCCAGTAGTTTTTTGCTTGCACTATTCTTCTAAAAATAGGCCAAAAAACGAACTTAAATCTATAACGACAACCGACTCTGATGCCTTGAGTAATTATTTTGATAAATTAGATTTTACTCAATTATATACAATAACGGATCCTAACATAGCCGCGTCTTATTTCACTAATCTTATTTCTCAGGGTATACAACAGTCTACAACTACGAAACAAATTTCTTGCCGCAAAAAAATTATCAAACCATGGATTACTCCTGGTTTACTTCGCTGCATTAGACTTAGGGATAAACTACAAAAAAAATTTAAAAAAGCGCCTAATAATCTTATCTTATCTATAACTTATAAACGTTACCGTAACTTTTGTAACGCATTGTTAAAAAAAGTAAAAAGAAATTATGAACGGACACTTATAATAAACTCAAGTAATAACAATAAATCACTTTGGAATTGCATAAAAAAATTTACTCACATGAATACTCGAAATCAAAATGGCTGTGACTTACTTAATAATTCTGAAAATGCGGTTGAAACGCTAAATAGCATCAACTATTATTTTGCTAATATTGGTAAGGAACTTGCAGAAAAGAATTCACATAATACATCTGATGCGACTCTTCCTTCCTCGTCCAATTTTTTAAATTCTTTTTGTTTCTATGAAACCGACGAGATAGAAATAAACAATCTGATAGTCTCTCTTCGAAGTGATTGTGCAGTTGGATGGGACAACATCCCAGCCAATATAGTTAAACAATATAGACCTATATTTGTTAAGCCCCTTGTGTACATTTTTAATTTGTGCTTGTCTTCTGGGACTTTCCCCAATACTTTTAAAAAAGCCATTATCCATCCAATATATAAGGCGGGAGATAGAGGTTCTATGAATAATTATCGCCCTATATCGATACTCCCATGCCTCTCAAAGATATTTGAAAAAATAATGAATACACGTTTGGTTGCTTACTTTGAGAAGCACTGTATTTTATCACCCAATCAATTTGGCTTTCGCAGATCGAGATCAACGACGGATGCACTACACAATCTTATCGATCACGTTGTGGCTAATCTTGATATAAATAGAAGATGTGTTGCCGTCTTTCTCGATCTCGCGAAAGCTTTTGATACGGTATCGATGCCCCTGCTATTAAACAAACTAAATTATGTCGGGATAAGAGGTAAACCATTTGAATTGTTCAAAAGTTACTTAACCGATAGAACACAAATTGTTAAACTAAACGGCTTAATTAGTACTGAACAAACGCTTTCTTTTGGTATTCCGCAGGGAAGTATTTTAGGTCCAACGCTTTTCTTACTGTACATGAATGACTTGACAAATCTATCTCTTGACAACGGCAAAATAATAGCTTATGCAGACGATACGGTTTTAATATTTGATGGTCGAACGTGGGAGGAAGCTTTTTCACATTCACAGTCTGGTTTAAATATCGTAAGTAATTGGCTGCTATCTAATTCGTTGACTCTAAATTCTGATAAAACCAAATACTTAACTTTTGGCATAAACAAAAATTCTATAAGACATTCAAGTAACTTAACACTTAAAGCTCATTTCTGCCCTGATAAACTATCTTGTACATGTATAACTCTTCAAAATGTTGATTCCATTAAGTATCTAGGTGTTATTGTTGATTGCTATCTAAATTTTAATAAACATGCAACACTTCTGGCTGCCCGCATTCGTAAATTGATAATTATTTTTAAAAATCTCCGTCACATCATGAACTTTAACCTCATTAAACGGATATACTTTACATTATGCCAGTCCTTAATAAATTATGGAATATCTGCTTGGGGTGGCATGGCTAAGAGTTACATGCTTACCATTGAGAGAGCACAAAGATCAGTTTTAAAAGTCATGACCTTTAGGCCAATTGATTATCCGACCAAAGATTTATATAAAAAATGCCAAGTCCTAACAGTGCGACAATTGTTTTTGCTGCAACTTATTTTAAAAAAACACCAGGAACTTGAATTTGAATTAAACAGCACTGATAAACGTAGATCCTACATGGTATGTGAGGTTAAACGTTCTCAACACTATTTTCCTATGAAGTTTTATGCTAGATTAGGAGATTATATTTACAATAAAGCAAATAAAATCTTAAACATATATTCTATGAATAACTATAAATGTAAAAAAACAGTCACAGATTGGTTACAGGAGTTGTCTTATGAATCCACCGAAAACTTACTAAAGATAAAACTATAAATTTTGTTTCACATATAAATATTATAAAATATATATAATTTGTTTAATATTTAATCAATTACATACTAAATTTATTAAAATTATAAATCAATATTTGTTTATTTTACCTATTTTTTGTATTTTTATTTATTCTCTTATTTATTTATAAGTTACCTATTTGATATATTTACTTTATTTTGACACACATATACACACACCCTCACACGCCTACACACACACACACACACATTACTCATAAACTTAAAATTTTATATTTATTTATTTAATAATCATATTTGTATAATATGCTTGCACATTCCATTTATATAACTAGCTCACTTCAAGTTTTTTGTTTTATTAAAGTTCAAATGACTTAGGGAGAAGCTGGTGCCTGTATACACAGGCTAGTTCTTCGAACTAAGCCTAAAACGGGTGCCACTTATACTTTTTACTTGTGAACAAAACTATAATGAATATGTCCATGTCTATGTATATGAAAGAATAAGAAATAAAATTAGGTCTATAATTGGTAAAATAAACACATCCCTCCATGGAAGCCTTTAGGAGGAATCGATTGTCAAAATATTATATTAGGGTAGTTTGAGTTACTGAACTTGATCTTTTTATTTTTTTCTTCCAAAAAACTCAAAAGTGCAACTTGTGACCGGTACTGATAGATTGCTCTTAACTAGGTCTATGATTGGTAAAATAAACACATTCCTCCATGGAAGCCTTTAGGAGGAATTGATTGTCAAAATATTATATTAGGGTAGTTTGAGTTACTGAACTTGATCTTTTTATTTTTTTCTTCCAAAAAACTCAAAAGTGCAACTTGTGACCGATACAGATAGTAGACAGTACGATACTTGAACTTTTTAACTAGCTAACCTAATAAAATTCAATTCCCCGTAAACGCCTCCATGATGGAATCTGGTAATTTTATCAATGATAGACCTAATTATGAGCAATCTATCTGTAATGGTCACAAGTTGCACTTTTGAGTTTTTTGGAAGAAAAAAAATAAAAAGTTCAAGTATCGTAACTACCCTGATAAAATTCAATTCCCCGTAAACGCCTCCGTGGTGGAATCTGGTATTTTTATCAATGATAGACCTAATTATGAGCAATCTATCTGGACCGGTCACAAGGTGCACTTTTGAGTTTTTTGGAAGAAAAAAATAAAAAGATCAAGTTCAGTAACTCAAACTGCCCTAATATAATATTTTGACAATCGATTCCTCCTAAAGGCTTCCATGGAGGAATGTGTTTATTTAACCAATTATAGACCTAATTAAGAGCAATCTATCAGTACCGGTCACAAGTTGCACATTTGAGTTTTTTGGAAGAAAGAAATATTTTTTGATCGATTGATGTGTAGTATGGGGAAATTGTTTGAGCCAAATTCATTTTTTACTGCGTATAACTCAGAAACGGTAGGATATAGGAAAAAATGATTTAGGTACAACTTGTAGATAATTTTATGGCCTTTCAACTTTTCCTTGAAAGTTTTTCTCTAACATGTACTGTTTTTGAGATTTAAGCGAAAAATGAAAAAATGGACCCATTTCCCCCCTCCCCCCACTCCGGGGCTCCTCCTAGTGTCCCGGGGTTTTAGTATGTTTATTACCTAGGGACTCTTGACATATTTCCGAAGAAACATCTTACGTTACTAACTCACGCACTCTAGACCTCCCTTGGAGGGACTCATTCGATGGACTACTACCACAATCGAGAGTTTCGTATAGGAAATTATTGGGCGTCTCATCAAAATAAAGCTACTCACGGAAAATGAGCTTGATAGTAATCACTTGCAAAAATGGGCGATGGATCCTGAACTAATTGTGTATGACCATTATAAAGTATAATTTATTCTAACATGAAAATATTATATTTCATGAGGTAGAAAGTGCAAAGTTCGTTGAATGAAGTATGTAGGTATAGATGTAATGACGTCAATATACATTTTTTGTTTACTTAAAAATAATGAACATTTTGAAAAGTAATTTTTTTGTACGGAGTTATTTGGGGAAAACGTCGAATGAAGTTAAATTATTTTATGTCCTCAAATTGAAAATTTCTCAAAAATGTGTTGTATAGTTACTTATAAATTTACGACTTTGGCGTGTATTCCTTTATTTGTATCTTACACGTGCCAAATTGCGATTCCAGGTCAACAGGATGTATTGGTTTCGACGATACATCCTATATAATATGTATTCTCTTTTTCTAATAAAAATAAATAACTTAGCCACAAATAAGAATAAGAATAAGAATATCTTTATTGAAAAAGTAAAATAATACATTTAAAATTTGGGGAAACTAAAGCCTGTGTTAGTTGGAACTTGGAAACTGTGTTACAAATAGGACCTATATACCTTAGCAAAGACTATGCTGGCGCTTGTAGGTTTGTCATATGCTTTCTCTACTTTACGAAATTAAATCAAAATAATCCAAAAATATACCCAAAATTCAAGTTGCTTTATCGACACATTATTTATTGCATAATATTTTTTATACAAAAATTGTTATGTTTAATTTAACTTGCAACATAAACCGATTGCATGATACAAACCAGATGTTTCATAAGTAGGTATTCTTTTTCTGTGCGTATGCGCTTATTACAAGGTCTATTTTTGATCTGCTCTTATTGTAAAGCTGTTGAAATTTTATGTCTGGGTTACGTCTGTATGATATTTAATCTTAAAACCTTTAGTTGTAGTATTTTTATGTATACTAATCATACTGAAGAGTATGTTTGTTTGAACACACTTATCTCAACAACTACCGGAACGATTTCAAAAATGCTTCCACCCTTGGAATAGGTATCGAAGATATCCCTGAGTACTAATTCTATACATACTTACATATAGGTATGCAGATGCCGGGGCGGACCGTTTATATAAAATGTAAGGTAGGTATATTTTTTTTGGTGATTGATCAAATAAGTAAGTACATATTATGTAGAAAGTATTGATTCTCGATCTAATTATACCTTTATATACACGTACCTTTTAAGCTTGTAATTCTACATAATATAAAAAGTGATGTCCCGTGTCCCCTAGTGGGGTAAGGGGCAGATGCATTTTGCATACATCTGTTTCACTGATCGTTTTTCTTTAGGGACAGGTAGGTGATCAGCCTTCTGTGTCCTGCCAGACCGAGACATTTTTTTTTCTTCGTTTCCACCGGGAATCGAACCCAGGACCCCTCGGTTTTACGCTTACGCGTTAACCACTGTCCCAAGGAGGCGGTCAATCATAATATACCTACCTACCAAAACAATCATAAAAAAAGCATAGAATCGATAAGTGTTGTCAATAAGTTTTTATGAAATACCTAAACATTATTATAACAATTAGTCATTCACGAATTAAATAGTAATAAAAATTGTTTCTATATGGTATGGTAATTAACACGTGAATCTTATTATGGCTTTGGTATGTGATGGGATATTATTGCTTAGTATTGCGATGATGTAGACATATTATATTTTGTCTGTTTGTCTGTATGTAGGTATGTCCGGGATAAACTTAAAAAGTTCTGCATAGATTTACTTCAAATTTGGTATAAAAATAGCTTGAGACCCGTGGAAGGACATAGGATAGATTTTATTCCGGAAATCCCACAGGAATGGGAACTATGTGGGTTTTACTTTGACTACGCGGGAGCGCGCTTTTAAAGAGATACCTTAGAAGTAATTTAGGTACGTTCGTTATATATACCTAGGTATATACTTACCAGCTACTTAACTAGTCATTACAATTTACATACAGTGATTGGTATTTTTCCTTTCAAAACTAAAAATTGTGATTATTATATAGGTACGATAATTGCTTTTAAAACAATTATCGTTATTGTATCACAAAATATTATCGTATTGGAATAGTCGTAACTAGGTATCATTTTATTTTATAAAATAATTACTACGACTATTGCAAAAATTACATTTATTGGACGTCACGTCAGACGAGGATAAAAACATTTTGATAAGCACATCGATCCCACGTCAATTTGTTGTTTGCAAATACATTACAGATGATAATAATAACAAACTTAAATGCACAGTTATTTTAAAAAGCAATGTATAACTCACAATAGCGGACTATCAATGTCAAAATTTAATTATAATCAACGATTCAATTAAAAAACAATAATATACCTATGTACGTAAAACCGCTGTATTTTTTTTTTTTACTTTTCAGTTATAACAATTTTCATAACCTTTGCTTTGTGGTTATACAATTTAAGACTATGTTATTCGTACATATAATTTTGCCTGACAGAGTGCTTACACTAAGCAACAACCAAACCGGCCAGTGTTAATAACAAATAAACATTGTATGGCAATCTATTATCGTACGTTGGTCAAACCGAAACGTGACTACTTAGGATAATCGTTTACTAACCTTATCAGTATGCCAACAACCGCAAACACAATTATCACTAAAACAGCAGTCCACAAACGCAAAACAACACAATATAGGATCGGAATTATGTCAATAATTTGTTATATTATGCTATCGTTGGTCCGCTGAATTGCGCGCGAAACCCGACACGCGTGACACAGACAACGCGAACTCGCGGACTGTAAGAAAAGTGGAAATCGGATGTCTATGCTCTATGGCAGGTGACCCGCGCATGCGCGCTCGGCCAAGGTCGCACGTGAAGTCTAGTTTATGGCTTCATGTTGATGATTTACCTTACGGTTGCGAATACGAATTACGATTTACAATGTGTGAATTAGCGTGAGAGTTGGAGTGCCACACATCTCAATTAGACACGCATAAATTGTATTTAGATGTTAGCTATTCATATGCCATAATATGCTACACTTCCCCAGAAACTAGAAACTATGCATGAAGGTGCATACCTATATATGTAGTTAATCTTTAATCTTTATCAAATTTATTAAAATAAAAAAACAAATTCAATTCCGTGTTTTATATTTCAAGTTTCAACCAACAAGATACCTTAGTACCTAATGACAATTTTTTTTAAAGAAGCCTAAAATAAATAAGGAACAAAAATAACTTAAAATCTAATGAACAACCTTATTTTCAATAATTTAACAAGAAAAAAATAGCTCATGGTCTTAATACATTTGCAAAACCGCCACCAAAATAAATCAACAAAAAAGTAAAAAATCCATCTTTATCAAATGTAAAAGAGACTAAGAAAAGATTTAATAGAAAACTTAAACAACAATAATAAATAAATATGTAGGTACTACAAGAGATAATAAAATGATTGTACCGCTTGCATTTTAAAAACAAAAACAAAAATGAACTTGATTTTTCTAATCAGTCTTTACAACGTAAACTCTAAAATAAATTACTTTTAAAAATTCCACGACGCTACGATAATACACGATGCGTCAAGGAATGCAAAATTTATAACTATAAAAAACAATAAACAACTAGTCGTCAATATAAAATGGTGACTGTCTTTTATTCAACAATTTGGCGGGCGGGATCTCCATCGAGTGTTTGTCATTGCAATGACGTTTCAGTTCCGAATACTTCCTAAACTTCGACCCGCAAAGTAAACAATCGACGATAATTTTTCTGACGTTGTGTATCTTCCACTCGTGGTCCCACTTATCCTTCAGAGACCCGAAGTAGTCCGCGCAGAATCTACATCGAAACCTAGTACTTTCCTTCGAATGATAGGACCTTATGTGTTTATTTAGCATAGATTCGAAATAGAAACTTTTATCGCAAAAGAAGCAAGGGATCGGCGTATTTTTATTGTGATATTCCATGTGTTGCGCTATCATTTTCTTCGAGTGAAATTTGCGCTGGCACAGGTCGCACTGGAAGAACATGGTGCCGTGGATTTTCTTGTGTTTCGAGAAGTTGCTAGAATCGCTGAAGGATTTATCGCAAAAGGTGCACTTGTATAGCGTGAGTTTGGCGTGCTCGCGTAAATGGGCTTTATATTTATCGACTTTAGTGAACGTTTCTGCTTGGCAAACTTCGCAGAGGATAGTGAGGGTGCCATTTTTATTAACTGGCGTCTTCGCTAGAGTGCTCCTTATGACATGTTCGATCAAATGACGTTTGAGATCGCTGATACGGTCGAATTTCTTCTTGCACACGTCGCACACCTACGAATAGAGAATGAGCTTAAAATTGGATTTCTGGAATAATATTACTAGCTAAAACTTTAAGCTGGGAATATAGGGATGAGACATTTCTAAAGCAAGTCTAATGCAGAAGCTAAAGAACATAAATAATGCATATTTAAATTACGAACTTTCCATCAGAATGTCATGAATATTATAATTAGTCTAAACAAACTAACTACCTATTTTACGTGTGTAGGTGAAAACCTACTCTTAAAATATTCTAACTAAATAAGTTGATGAGGTACTATGAAGCAGTCTACAATCCTTTTTATATGATAAGCTAAGATAAAAAATATGCAAGGATTTACCAGAAAGGTGACAGAATTTTCAGCGAATTTCAGCCTTAATCGCAACCTTGTTGAAAAAATATTCATTCGTTTTTTTTAACTGAAGTTTAAATTTAGGCTCAAGTCATGGGAGAAAGGTAACAAATTGATATACACACCAATATTTGCTGCTTACCGAAAGTGGTAAATGTTAAAAATATGTAACGACGATTCAAAAGTGCTTCTAAAAGAAGTCTAATTAAATAAATAAATGTTTGAGTTTAATTGGAAAATCCGGTTTTACTTAAACGACGTATTTAAAAATAAACTAAAAACTGATCAACGCAACCAAGGCTATTTATAAAAAATTTGGAAAATCCAAAAGTGCACGCCTCATAATTTTTTTTTAATAATTATTTATTAATTATTATTTTTGTTTATTTAATAACAATTAAACCACATCGAATCAGACCCTGAAAAATGAAAGGGTTCTATTCCTGAGCATACTCAAGCGTAAGAGAAAAAAAAAGACTCGATTAGTAAAGTATTTCGGTCGCTATCGTGTTAACAAGAAAATCCTCCGCACATACAGACACACGGACGTCCAAGACAGAACTTTTTTAAACTGTTTTTTAACTAGTTTAAATAACAAAAATGCCATCAAAAATATCATGAATGTTAAAAATAGTGTTTTTTCTTAATATGTGTGTGTATGTATTATCTTACAAGTGCAATGTATGATACATAAAGACATTTTAAGTTTGAAAAATCAGATGTTTTGCGCGAAGTGACAGTAGTACCCACCTCAACGCTTCGCTTATGAGGCGTGCAATAACTTTCTTATATTACGAATACTTTAATACAATATCCATCTATGGCATTGACCTCAATCTAGTAATACGTAAATTAATTAATATCAGTATCACTAATTGGAACAAGAAATTATGTGTGTAGATAACCATTTGGATTGTTGAATCATTTCTCATATCGGCCGTTAAACCCATATTATTTATCAATAATACTATCTTTATTTTAAAGAGGTCAAACTTGTGAGGGGTATTCATTTGTATGAGGTTATTTGTACGATTGATTTTTATCGATTTTTCGTTCGAGTATTAAGTATATAATATGTATTCTGATATGTGACTAATCATATCCTACAAATATTATAAATGCTAAAGTTTGTGAGGATGGATGCATGGATGGATGTTTGTTACTCTTTTACGCAAATACTACTGAACTGATTACAATGAAATTTGGTATGTAGTTAGGTGAAGACCTAGGCTGAATAAGACATTGGCTATTTTTTTATCCCGGAAATCGCACAGGAAAGGGAACTATTCGGGTGCGGGTATATTATGATTAGACATCGGATTATATGCACTAACAAAATGCCAAAATATGCATGCAAATATGCACTAAAAAATGCCGAAATATGCACTAAAAACGACTGATATGCCTAAAATATGCACAATACAAAATCAAAAACCTTTATTATTTTTATATATTTTAATCAATGTACAAAAAATAAAAAAGTGAAATTTTGTTAAAATTAATATAGTTTTTGTGGCAATATACAATTTACGAGCGCAAATTTGTGACATTTGTCACCCGCGAGACCAGTTTTGCCACCTTAGACCTTTTCGGGCTAAATCTAGCCCTATTTTTAAAGGCTAAAAATTTACTTAAAATGGAGCCCATTTTGTAATTTTTTGCCATTTTACCATGCCAGAATAGGGTTTGTTTACTCGCTGAGCGTTCTGATTGGCTAATAAAGGTTAGTCAACCAATCAAAACTCCCGCTACTTAACGAAATATGCACGATTGGGGGAAAAAGGCTAAAATATGCACTAACGCCGTAAATAGAGAGTTTTATGCATTTGCATATGCAAATATGCAAATGCATATAATCCGATGTCTAATTATGATCATAATATGAAGAAATTAATGACAAAACTAACTACGAAGATTTCCCGTTTTTAACAAGAAAATAATCGTAGTATCTTTGAATTATGACCGTTGGAATAATTATTGGTTAAGATGACCACCCATTAGGTAATTTGTAGACATTCTTGAATAACTGACCTCGCACGTTATTTAAAACGCGTTAACGGTCGGAAGTACCTGATCAAGATCTCTAACTGGAATCGTTACACTTTCCTAAGGAGCTGGATACGACGTAACTTTGTAAACAATGATGTCGAAATACTATATAGAAATAAAGGTGTAAGTATATCACTGATTGCAATGTCTTGTTGCTAATTTCCTTTTTTAAGTAAATCGTGTAAACAACACAATTACGCAAAAATAGTTTAAATTAATTGACACACGAATTACGAAATGATTATAAAGAACGAGAACTGAGAACAGCATCGAAGTATATATAAATAGAAAATGTATTAAAATAAATATACCTATCAGAAAAACTCCAGAACAATTTAACCGGTTGTGATGTAAATTTGTATAGCATATGTTAGGTATTTGATCCAACCTGTGTGCTCGAATTAATAAAACAAAAAAAAAACTAAACTAATAAATATGCACTTAAGTCGCTAATAAATATTCCCAAAATCCCGCCTCACTCCGCCCTCCCCGCTAAAAATAAAAATGAAAAAAAGCAATCACCTTTCGACATCTAGTGTTCTTATTCCACTTGGACCGTACCAGGAACATCTTATTGGACATCACTTTCTGTATCACCGAGTTCGCTTCAGCTATATCCCTCTCCCCCACTCTGTAGTCCACCACACAATCACTATCCAAACTGCACTCCGAGTCACTCTTCACGTTATGCAAGCCAATATGAGCCTTATAGTCCTCATACTCCTCTGTGGTGTATTCACAGTAATTGCACGTGAACTTAAAGTGCTTTTTGTTTATATGGTCCTGTAACGCAACATCGTCAGAAAAGGACTTCTTGCAGTAATGGCAGGCGTGTTTCCGAGTGTGTATCTTGGTGTGGTTGCGAAGAGTGAATTTTGAGGCGAATACCTTGTGGCACTTGTCACATTCTAGTTCTGGGTCGCCGTGACCTGGAAGAATCAAATATTGTTGTGCACTAGCGCCGCCCCGCGGAAAAAAGCAAAAACAAAATGGTTTAGCAATTTAAAAATTCGTTTTTTTATTGAGCCTATATGTATATGACCTGGGGTTAAAACTTAAATATTTTCATTACAAATTTCATCTAAATCAGAGCCGTGGCTAAGCAGTGAAAGCGTTACAGACAGACAGACTAAAATTTATAACATTATTAATTATTATGTAGCATCATGGCATTTTGAAAGAAAAGGTAAATAAATAATAGGCACAAAGCAATGGGCTCAGACTTCAGAGCATTATTATGTACAGTTACATGAATGTTCCTTTTTTGCAATACATTAAAATATCATATATAAATTATTTAAAATTTAAAATGACTCAAGTAGGAAATAATATAAAATTGATCAAGCCATTTTGAATTCATAAATTGATTAGCTTACCTGACCTACCTTTGTCCACATAGATAAAGATTAAATAAAGACACAATATGTTATATACTTATCAGTAATTTTCTAAGCTAAGTGTAATCATGTCAGAGAAATATACCAATAACATGGACCAATAGTACCTATATTGGTCCATGACCAATAATTAGAATACATAATGATAAATTTTCATAAACCATATCATCTATATCTCTATATTTAGATTTAGATTTATTATTTTGATTTTAAATTAAATAATTGAGCAATCACTTCACTAGTTTTATAAACCAATATTCTAATATGAAAATCCCTCAAGAAGTTACAATAAAAAGTACAACATATTTCCTACATCTATATAAAATCCTCTGATTAATTTTACCACCAAGAAATAACATAACTTTCATCTTACCCAAGCAATGCTGTTCAAATTTCGATTGAGTTTTTAAATTCTTTTTACAATAAGTGCAATTGAATTTAAATTCTTCATCATTAATGGTCGAGGCTTTAGGGCTCTTATGGCTTGAAACCATGTGCTGTTTGAATGTTGTTATTTGATCAAATATCTGCTTGCATTTGTCACACTGGTACTTTTTGTTCATTATATTATTAGTGGTGTCTGAAAAATGTGCATGGGAATTTGAACTTTATGAACATAATGTGAGATTACAAATTAACATTATTACAGTGGTTTTATAATTTGCTATTAAATTTATACTTTAAGTAACTTATATACACAGTATTTAATAACAAATAACTGAAAGATAAATATATTTTATACTGATATACCTTAGTCATAATTATGGATTCATCTAAATTAATAATTTATTAAACAAAATTAATAGCTAAACATTTACAATTACTTAGTTCTATGTTATTTTAAATCCAACCGTTAATTAACTATGATAATTCTGTTTATAATATTAAGGTTTGAGGAATATTATTCATATTTAGCTTAATTTATCTCATAAATACTGTATTATAAAAACTAAACTCAAATAATCCATATAAAACCTATTAATAAAATTGATGTAAGTAATAAAAATAAATAGCAATTAATTGTTATTAATAATTTAATATGCAAGATATACATACCCACAACAACATCACTATCTTTACATTCCAACGAGGGATCATTGATTGCTATATTCTGTATCGTCTGACCAAACTGTGAATCATGTCCTAAGTACAAAATAGTCCGTTGCTGTTTCGACAACGACTGTATATCTTTGGACATTAACTGTCTTAGAGCACTATCGTTACTCTGAATATCTATGTATTTCAGTTCCTCCCTATCTTTATTCTCTTTAGCAGTAATTATATCATCAGAAAGCTGGGAGAGATAAACACCACACTGTAATTCATCATCTTCATAACTAGTCTGATTGTTTGTGTCCACCGAATGACTCTTTCTAAACTTTTTGTGCTCAAACTCTTCTGGCGCTGCATAATGAATTGATTTGTTGCAGTTGAATACATTCTGGGTAATGTATGTGCTATGCTGTTCCACCGTTATGTGACTTGAGTGTGATTCTTGATAAATAGAATATTTCTCTTGGGCCTCTGTTGTATTGTAGTTGTTATATACATATGGGCTCCTCGCTGGGTCAATCCAGACTTGTGACTGGTTGTAAGAGGAGTCATTATGATTGCTTTCACTTACAGTAGCGTTTTGGATGGATTCAGAAGAATTCGAATCTTCGCTGATATTATAACTGTCTACGAGTTTTACATTGCAGTAACCCGAGTAAATACACATGACATTCCCTTCTGTGTCCAACGACGTAACATTTAAATCGAGAATTAATTTACCGGTAACTTCCAAGTTTGTTTCCAAAACCAAACACTTTTTGGGAATGAGGAACACTGGATACGGTTCTTCCGATACCGTAGCAAGCACTTCTTCTTCGTCCATTTTTTGTTAAAACTACGACACAAGAAAAAATACATTATTTTTTTGTTAACCGGCGTTTTGTTGCTATCAAATCGTTTATCAGAGCAAGTATAAGGTAAACCAATTACTAAAATACCCCTTGTGAATATTAAAATTAATAAAAATTCAACTTACCACGTGTTACGACGGTGTCTCGAAGAAATTCCTCCAGTAAAAGGATGATTGAAGGCAGGCATAATTACTTTTAAGTTCAATCTACCTTCAAGTTTAAAATCAATGAAGAAGTTATTAAATTTAAAGCGTTCTATTTAATGGACCTTGTATCTATATTATATTATTTTTTTATTTGAAACCTGTAATTTTGAACTATGTTATTAATTTTAGAAATATTTAAATAATATATATTATCATATTATATTGTTTTTTTAATTTTTTAAATCACACTTGAATATTTTTGTTTAAAAATCGAATGCGAAGATCACAACATAAATAATAAACTCTAACTTTACTTCATTAAGGTTCATTTCAGACTTTTACGTTTTTTTGACAGTTACGATTATGACACAAGCACAATATTTACGGTGTTTAAAAAATTATTTTTAATTTCCCTGTTCCATTAGGGCAGTGTTTCATGGATGTGATGATGATAAAATATATTATTATGTAGTGTCTCTCTAATAAACAAATCGCTATGTCTTAATAAAAATAAAAATATCCTTTATTTTAAGCATTTCTTTTCATTTTAATAATTATCTATACTAATATAATAAAACTGAAGTTTGTTTGTTTATTTGAACGCGCTAATCTCAGGAACTACTGGTCCGATTTGAAAAATTCTTTCGGTGTTAGATAGCCCATCATCGGGGAAGGCTATAGGCTATAAATCATCACGCTAAGACTAACAGGAGCGGAGCCACGCGGGTGAAACCGCGGAGTGAAGCTAGTTTGAAATATGTCTTAAAAATGCATATTGGAATTAGAAAATTCTTAATTTGTTATAATTCAATACATCATCAGCTGTTTTTTTCTGAGAAAATATTAAATGAGATCCATTCCATGCTTTTCCAATGGCTTTGACCTTAGGCCTTAACTCTTAGCCTTAACTAGATTGTATGTTACATACACAGACATACATTATGTCTGTGATTACATAAGTGTGGATAACTATTTTATTTATGGATAATACGTTTGCATTTCCTTTGAGGGTTTAGAGCCCAAGGCATATTTTGTAAGGCTATATTTTGTATGTTTAATGTCTAAGTAAGCTGTAGCCTGTATGAAATTGTATATTGGCAAAACATAGAACATGTACATATTATATGTTTGTATTTTGTAATATCTGTAAAGTAGAATCATAGTAAATTTTACTATCGTAAAATATATAAACATCTAAATAGTAGGTAGTTAGATATTTGGAAATTATGCCCTGCCCAGGATAAGTTAAATTTTTACTTTCAATAATGAACATAGGACAAACATAAGGCTACGTTTCCATCAGAGATGTGTGAGGATGTGTAGCGAGGGATGCGTGCGAGGAATACATGCGAAGTATGTTTCATAATGCAATAATTTTGAAGAAAAGAAGACATTTCACAGCTTGCGAAGCTTGCAACGCATCCTCGCACGACACATTTCCCTCGCACACCTCTGATGGAAAAGCACCTTAAGGGACCGTTAAGACAAGTTACACTGTATACCTAGTACCTACACACGTCTATGTTAAAACAGTAGTCAACGGACAAGTTCAAATTTAAATAGATAAAATAAAAACTTTTTTATCAACATTTTTTTATTGTTGTCTGTAATCAATACCTAACAAAATCAAAGTCAAGGTTGGGAGGATTCATTAACACAACCTTATCTATTCAGATAATTAATCACACATTTAATATGTATAAATATGGGACTTTCTCATATGGAATTTATATGTATCTTACTACTGCAAGAAACAATTACTTCAATATGATCTTTAAGCTTATAATAACCTCGTTGCTAATTTCATTGTTTATGTGGGCAAAAGGTATTATTTTTTTACAAAAACCAATAGTCGATAGTTTACAATTAGAATCAGAATAGAATTAAATCTCAATATTTTCCCATACGACAAACTTTTAATTCTTATATCCCATATCCCATATATATAACTTTTAATTTTTCAGGAAGTCCATTAGAAAACCGATCCAAATACGTCATAAAAGAGTTACAAGAACAAACATCTCGGATCGTTGGCGGCGAAGATGCACCTTACGGCTCCGCCAGACATATGGTAGGGTTGCTGGTGGGTACCGCTCTCAAGTGGTTTACTTGTGGAGGCTCCATTATAACGCAGAAACATGTATTAACTGCTGCCCATTGCGTAGAACCCAATATCGGCTGGGGTGAACTGCTTCCGTGAGTATATGGCTTTATTAAAAAAAAAAATAAGACACTATCATTGTCTATGGAATTTCGAATAATTTTGAATTTATTGTAAAGTATATTTCGTTGATAAAGATATGATTTAAAAGATACTGTGTTATAAAATTTGAGAAACTTTGAATAAATTGCAGTAGGTAGGTAGCTAAATACGCACGAGTATAAATAATTTTAGATTTTTATTACAGGAAACTTTTTCTATATTGTAACCGACTAACCGCCAATTATTTTTCTTTCAGATCTTTCCATGGTGTTGTTGGTACACATTATTGGAATAAAACAGATAATACTGAAATAAGATTCAAAGGGTACGCTATTCACCCCGGTTGGTCGTGGATCACTTTAAAGAACGACATATCCGTGCTGACGACTGCCGATCTAATTGAGTTTAATGCCCGCGTTGGCGCCATTTCGCTGAGTTCAAATTTCGTGCAAGTTAGAATAAATTCTTTTGTGACTGGGTGGGGCAATCTTGAAGTGAGTTTGAAGTGAAATCCGTTTGACTTTGTTTTACAACTTAAAGTATCAAAACGTGGCCATTTTTGTTGACTGATATAAATTTTATTTACAGCTTTTCGGCGAAACTCCGCATAGACTGCAAATTCTTCGCGTCAGTACAATCTCAAACAAAGAGTGTGCGATCAGGTTGTGGTGGGAAGAAAATGTGGATGGAGTAAGAGCGCCGCCATTTGATGGAGCTTTGGAAATTTGTACACTGCATTCCTATGGTCATGGGATGTGTCATGTAAGTGATTTTGATATAAAAAAATATTTTTTTCAAGATCTTATTGCAAGGATTCTACATAGATTGTCATAGACAGTTTTGTCATCAATAGAAGTAATTTTAGGTATTTTTTTCTCATTTACATGCGACATCTAGAATTTACTTGTTGTTTAACAAGCACAATAGGTATGTTTTTTATTATAAAAATGTTAGCGAACATAATATTTTAATACAGGTACCTAATAAGAATTGTCTAATTCTCTTGTTATTAATTTATTGACACAAACTAATTGTTTTCAGCGCCATCTAGCGTTTAACCTGAGAATCTAAATTTTGTACCATTTTACAACAAATTCATAAAATCCTATTACAATTTACAGGGTGATTCGGGCAGTGCATTAGTGGATCAAAAGACTAAACAACAGATCGGTATTGTGTCCTGGGGCTTCCCTTGTGCCCGGGGAGCGCCTGACTTCTTCGTCAGAGTTAGCGCTTTTATTGACTTCATCAGAAAAAGTGTCGGTATTAGGAACCTATAAGGTCATGTGGACTTGTTGTTATTGTTTTTATGTAAAATAAATATGGTTTATTTGTATTATGTACGTTTTATTTAATTTTTCGTTGATGAAGGAAACGTTCATATAAAATGATAGTTTTTCGTTAAAATATATTTTATTGTTTTACTTCTATATTAACCATTTTATGTGAATAGTTTAGCCAGTTAGTATTTAAAAGATATTGAACTTTTATTTCTTTCTAATTATTACGACTATACGCTTACTAGGTATATGACTAATTCTTAGTCACAAATCACAATGGACCTTCAAAAATACAGAAATTCATATCCAGCTGTAATAAGTAAAACTGTTTAACACATTAATAAAAATAAAATAAATACAAAAATTTTACTGTCATTTAGCTTCAATAAAAATTCGAGATCAAAGGATAAAAAAATAGGCATATCACGATTTGCACTGAAAGGGTAAGTTTGTAGTTTGATCATAAAATTACTTCAGAGAGTTCACACGTATTTAGGTGTCGAGCAATTTTAAGAAACGCTGCATGCGTTTCTTAAAATTGCATATTTTGACGACGAGTTTTTAATTGTTTATAATACAGAAACTGTGGCTCTTAGGGCACAGAATACTTAATCGTAGCTAATGTTAGCTACATTTGGTAAAATGCAATCCATGCTTAGGGCAAAAATCTATCGATCTTTTTATGATCTAGAATTTTTGGGCAAAAGTGAATTATGATAAAACTTACCGTTTCGGTGAAAATCATGAAAAACCTATGCTGTGTTTTTTACCTGTACCTATGTTTTGAACAATTTATCCGCAAAACATCATATGCTAATGCCAATTAGGTAGTATCGATAGCGGGTTTCTATATTCTTTAGCATTTCTGCCATTTGTCTGGAGATAAAGTACTTAGAATACTGGAGACTATATAGGTAGTAGAAGATTGAGCTTTGCTGAAAAGAAACATATTCCTCATTTTAAAAAGGAAATAGTTGTGAAAAGATTTTCGAAAATTCACTATTATTTTCCAATAACCTTGATCTTTGGCCTAAACTATTTTATTAAGTTATTGCGTTCACATTTCCCTCGAGAGTTTCAATCCAACACGTAACTTATATGTTTAAGTAGATAAGCTTTTTTAAAATTAAACTTGAAAGTGCTTCTGTGGTGCTTCTTCACGTATCGACTCACACTAGGTTTATTTTTAATAATAATTCTATAATAGTTGTGCCAAAAATAGCTCATGTACGCGTACCTAGGTATTATTCTAGTCCATATACCTACTATAGAAATAGAGTGACAAACATACATTGATATATCCATACATATTACATTCTCGCAAACTTTCGCATTTTTAATATGACTAGCCAGTAGGATTTTTAAAATAGGTATACATATTTATTTATTTAGCCCTTATATTCCATGACATTTAGATACAATTTACAACAAAAGATACTGTATAATACATGAAAATATTTATAATGAAATTCGGTTAAATGCAGTCCTGGCCCCTTACGGGTATCTAGGCCTCCTCCAACTTTCCCCATTTCCTCCTGTTTCCAGCTGCCTTCATCCAGTCTTTGCCCGTCAATTGCAGAATATCATCAACCCAGCGAGCCCTTGGTCTGCCTTTCTGCCTCTTGGATCCTGGGCCTATCCATTTCGTGGCCCTTTTTGGCCATCTATCTTCGGAGTAGCGGGCGATATGTCCAGCCCATTTCCATTTTAAGCGCTGTGCATGTTGTAACACGTCTATTACTTTGGTTTTTGCTCTGATTTATGTGTATAGATCCTTTAGTTTCTGTGATCTGTGGTATAGATATAGATCATTTGAAATGCATAGCCCATGAATAGTCAGTAGTCAGTTGTAGTCATAAAATATACCTATACTGTTGTATTAACTTGGTAACTGACAAGTTCAAAAAATAGATAATACCATTCCTTGTTTTATCGACATTTTTATTGTTGTCTACAACAACAAGTCAATGTCAAGGTCAAATGGATTCATTAGCCCGACCATATCTATTTTGATATAATTAATCACATATTTAATATAAATATGGGACTTTCTCGTATGGAATTTATATGCATCTAAAAACTACAGGAAACAAACACTTCAATATTATGTTCTCTAAACTTATAATAATATCGTTACTTATTTCTCTTTTTACGGGGACGAAAGGTAAAAAACTACACTGTGTTAAGTTTAACTAGTCACATTAAGTTTTTAATTGAGTCTTCTGTAAAATATAGGTAATACAGAATCCGAAATTGTATATATTTTGTTGTATTTTCGAGTGCTTTTTAATTTATAAATACCACCAGTGTAGTTAAAATAACTTTCAAACAAACATTTATTTTATAATTTTTTTCACATACAACTATACAAATCCTATTCAATCTGGTTGTCAATATTATTATTTTTTTCAGGGAGTCCATTAGAAATCCCATCCAATAATGTAAGAGAACAGACGCCACGAATCGTCGGCGGCGAAGATGCACCTTACGACTCCGCCAAACACATGGTTGGTTTGCTGATGGGTGAAGTTTTCAAGTGGTTTACTTGTGGAGGCTCCATTATAACGAATAAACATGTATTAACTGCAGCCCATTGTGTTGTAGCTAATCTTCTTTTTGATGAATTTCTTCCGTGAGTATAAAGCTTTATTTAAAAATAAAATATAGAACTCTATTTCGTTGTCTATGGTCATTTGAAAAAAAAAATATTTAAAATTAGAATTTAGAGCTCGTTGTTATGATATGGTGATAGTTTCAAAGAGAATACAAATACATACTACGTAAGAATAGTTTAATGAAAATAATTTTGAACCTTTTATTTAAATATATTATAAGGAAAAATATTACGAGATTGTTTAAAAAGTTTTAATATTAAAGACGTATGAATAAATTGCTGTTATTACGAATACACTGAAGTTGTTTAGAGAAGCAAGTTTTTTCTCTATAATGTTACAATTTTTTTAGAACTTTCCATGGTGTTGTCGGTACACATTATTGGAACAAAACAGACAATACTCTAATAAAATTCAAAGGGTACGCCATTCATCCCGGTTGGTCGTGGGACACCATAAAGAACGACATAGGCATCCTGACGACTGACAAGCAAATTGAGTTCAATGCCCGCGTTGGCGCCATGTCGTTGAATTTGAATTTGGTGCAAGGAAGAATAAATAGTTTTGTTACGGGATGGGGCATACTTGATGTGAGTAAATTGACAGTTTAGCGATATTGGATATTTTGCCGCCGCTATTATTTTTTTTAACAGCATGTTTCGAAAAAATATTTAAATTTAATTTTTTTTTATACTTAGTATGACGGCAAAACTCCGCATAGGCTGCAAATCCTTCGTGTTAGTACAATATCAAACAAAGAGTGTGCGATCAGGTTGTGGTGGACTGATAATTTGGAAAGTGGTCGATCGCCTCCATTTGATGCAGCATTGGAAATCTGCACTCTGCATTCGCCTGGTCATGGGATGTGTCACGTAAGTATTTTTATAATTTAAATCCTTTTTTTGGCGCCTGAAATCATACATTCATTTGTTTTGATTACGTTTTAAATTTTATAATGTTAAAAAATTTTAAAATTGTGTATTTGTGTGTATATTTAGGGGCTGATGTACGTTATAAGATTTTAATTTAAAAGTTGAGATGTGTTTGAAAAATCATGATGTATTTTCGAAGTTAAATATTACACTTTTCTAAACCGCGTTTTTCATTCAAATCTTACGATTTTGCCACGATGCTACGATATTATGTCGTATTCTAATTGATTTATATGTATAATAGTCCGTTTTCTTATGGGCATGCTTGTATGGAAAGGTATACATTTTTGAGTAAAGCAATGAAATTTGGTTCGAATGTTGTACTCGTCCACCTTAGCCCAAATCGCCTGGTAGCCAGTGTCTACTCCCCGGCAGAAGGGAGGGAGGGGGGGTTATAGAACAGAGCGCCCGGCGCTCGGAAAATAAATTCTGGCGGATTCATTTGGCCCTTTGAGTCGAGTTTGGTGTCGTTATCAGGTAACTAGATGATGCCCAATTCATTCCTCATACCAGTTTTTTAGGGTTCCGTAGCAAAATATGTCACAATCTTTAAAATAATAAACTTTTGGCAGTGGCAAAATCCAAACAAACCAGTATATTTTTATATTTTTGTATCAAACTTGATTTATAAAAAAATACTGTCTGAAAGGCTATTTCATGCAGATTATAAAAACATTAACATGTAACATATATCTTACCATTTTCAATGTGAAATAAATTATAGAAAGTACAGGAACGTTCGTCAGCGCAGCGTAGGGGACGGCTAATAGACCCGAAAAATAAGCAATAACATAAAACAAAAACCAGTCAAGTGCGAGTCTGACTCGCCCATCGAGTGTTTAGTACTTATTTGTCCTATGCCATGTTATCTAGTCTGGTAGGACCTGGTTAACTGATACACACACACTTTCGTCTTTATAATATTAGTGTGATTTTTAATCATCTTTAAATTATAAATGAAGTCAGGTAACATTGTTAAAAATAAAGATATATAATAATAGAACGTTTTGTATTAATAATAATGACAACCACCTCCACAATTACATAATTCGGTACATTTGAGCTGGCGTATAAAACACTTCAATCTGGAATTGCAAGATTTCACGCACCGACATCTTATCAATTCAAAGCTTCTCTTTTCTTTTTATTTCAGATGGGCAAGGAATATTTTGATTTTTTTAGGTCCCTAAATATATTATACAGCCTGTAAAACTGCCCTTAAGGTGTGTTGTTTAAGGGCAGCTTCTGTGGGAGGCAAATTTTCGATTTGCCTGTCCGTTTTTGTTAAAAATTTGTTTGCGACCCTCATTTACTGTCACAGCGGGGTACAATGTGAAAAACAAACATGTACTTATGATAATTATAAAAAAATATAAGTTCTGGATAAGAGTATCCTTAAAATATCGTGACCGTCCTTACCTATCATGCATTGTAATCACAAACTTTTCGATTTCACTGTCTGCATATTTGCCACTGTAAAGTGCTTCAAATCCTCGTGTGACATTCGGATGTGCCTTCCATACCTCAAATGCAGGTGTACCTATAGTTTTTTTAGACCTTCTAGCTTTGGAACACACGATATAGTAGTAGTAGCCAAAATAATGTTAAGAACAGTCGACATATATGGCTAGTACAGAATATCATGTATTCCAAGCTAGAAGGTCTAAAAGAACTATAGGTACACCTGCATTTGAGGTATGGAAGGCACATCCGAATGTCACACGAGGATTTGAAGCACTTTACAGTGGCAAATATGCAGACAGTGAAATTGAAAAGTTTGTGATTAAAATGCATGATAGGTATAAGGACGGTCACGATATTTTAAGGATACTCTTATCTTATCCAGAACTTATATTTTTTTATTATTATTATAAGTACATGTTTGTTTTTCACATTGTACCCCGCTGTGACAGTAAATGAGGGTCGCAAACAAATTTTTAACAAAAACGGACAGGCAAATCGAAAATTTGCCTCCCACAGAAGCTGCCCTTAAACAACACACCTTAAGGGCAGTTTTACAGGCTGTATAATATATTTAGGGACCTAAAAAAATCAAAATATTCCTTGCCCATCTGAAATAAAAAGAAAAGAGAAGCTTTGAATTGAAAAGATGTCGGTGCGTGAAATCTTGCAATTCCAGATTGAAGTGTTTTATACGCCAGCTCAAATGTACCGAATTATGTAATTGTGGAGGTGGTTGTCATTATTATTAATACAAAAACGTTCTATTATTATATATCTTTATTTTTAACAATGTTACCTGACTTCATTTATAATTTAAAGATGATTAAAAATCACACTAATATTATAAAGACGAAAGTGTGTGTGTATCAGTTAACCAGGTCCTACCAGACAAGATAACATGGCATAGGACAAATAAGTACGAAACACTCGATGGGCGAGTCAGACTCGCACTTGACTGGTTTTTGTTTTATGTTATTGCTTATTTTTCGGGTCTATTAGCCGTCCCCTACGCTGCGCTGACGAACGTTCCTGTACTTTCTATAATTTATTTCACATTGAAAATGGTAAGATATATGTTACATGTTAATGTTTTTATAATCTGCATGAAATGGCCTTTCAGAAAGTATTTTTTTATAAACCAAGTTTGATACAAAAATATAAAAATATACTGGTTTGTTTGGATTTTGCCACTGCCAAAAGTTTATTATTTTAAAGATTGTGACATATTTTGCTACGGAACCCTAAAAAACTGGTATGGGGAATGAATTGGGCATCATCTAGTTACCTGATAACGACACCAAACTCGACTCAAAGGGCCAAATGAATCCGTCAGAATTTTTTTTCCGAGGGCCGGGCGCTCTGTTCTATAACCCCCCCTCCCTCCATTCTGCCGGGGAGTAGACACTGGCTACCAGGCGATTTGGGCTTAGGTGGACGAGTACAACATTCGAACCAAATTTCATTGCTTTACTCAAAAATGTATACCTTTTCCCATAAGAAAACGGACTATAATACATACCTATATCGTGATGATTGAGCCAATTTCAGCGCCATCTAGTAGTGGGAGTAATGAACAATTATTACAACAATATTTAGCACAGATGATAATATACGTTAAAAATGTAAATTATTTATCTTTTGCAGGGTGATTCAGGCAGTGCATTAGTGGACCAAAAGACTAAACAACAGATCGGTATTGTGTCCTGGGGCTTCCCTTGCGCCCGGGGAGCGCCTGACTTCTTCGCCAGAGTTAGCGCTTTTGCTGACTTCATCAGAACAAGTGTTGGTGGTTTACTTTAAATTTACATATTCTTCAATTGTTTTTAATAAAAAATACAATGTTTATTTTTTTTCGTATTTTGTTTTTCTTTGACATTTTCAGAAAGTCGGCGGCCGTACACGGACTGCTTCAAGCAGTTAAGACTGACGGCTTGAAGCCGCGACCCCGCGGTGAAATATAGACATTCATTCACTGCCGTACACGTACTACTCGAGCAGTCGCGACTGCTTCAGGCCGTCAACTGCGCGGTTTATAGCGACAGCTCGAGCAGTCAACGACCGACCGCTCGAGCAGTCCGTGTACGCTCAGCCGTTAACTGCTTGAGCTGCCCGTGTACGGCCGCTCTATATCTACCTATTGTGTTTTGACTTTTGTGTATCGTTTGGTACATATTATTGCACAGAGACAGATTGTATTTGTAACAATGTAAGTACGGGATCCGACTTAGAAAAGGAACATGCTTTTTGCATCGAATATAATAAATTTGAATAATATAAGGATTTATTAAAATATTAAAGTCTTATACGGTCTTATACATCTTGGTAATTTAAGTTCAAACTTATTGCTTAGATTAGATTTTTAATTTGTTTGTCTGATTCCATAATCTGCATGTTATTACTTTATTTAATGAATAGTCATCACGTCCTGATATTGTAATTTCTCTGATTTCTTAATTTGATTTGATATATTTATGAATGTAAAACCATGTTAAACTGTACTTGGTATTTGAAAATGAAAGAATAACTTAGTCAAAAATTTTCGACTAAACCAATAAATATAGTTAGGTTTATAATTATTTAATCTTAATGAAACCGGCTTTTATAAGCACAAAAAGTTTCGTCGACACCGTGATACGGGAAATTGGTGCAAATGGTCTATAATGGTGATAATGGTAATACCTAATGGTTAGTATAAATTCAATAGATATTAAATTAAAATACATTGAATTTTTCGATTGTTTTATTGAGTTCACCCTTGAAATTATCCATCCAATGTTTTTCTATACAAAGTAACAAAAGCAGCTTATAAATTAAAGAACTAAATTCTCCCGAAGCCAGTCTTTGAAGCCGCTAATCCTGACGAAGACGTCCGGAGTGCCGCGTGCGCACGGTAAGCCCCAGGAGACGATGCCAATTTGGTGACCTGAATCTGTTACCAGAGCACTGCCGGAGTCACCCTGGAAATAAATAAAAAAATTGGTTGTCTGTAATAAAGTCGATTATTACAGACAACCAATCTACTAGTCGTGACAACGTCCGATTGTGCCTTTTAGTCGTTCGTTCCGCGCTCTCGCTTGCACTTCAAGCCTTACATGGAACGCCTCAGAGCGAGGTAACGCCGCATGAGTCATGTTTTTTCGTGCGTGCAGCCGGCTCTATCGAATTATAAGACGTCACGTCAAAAATGTATTAAAAAAGATTTTCTTCCAAGACTTTGTTGCGTTTGTTTTTTGAGAACCTATAGCCACCATTTTATTAATCTCTTATGTATAAAACCCTACCGCCGGTGTATACAACTTCTATCGTACCTAACTTGAACATTTAAAAAATCTAGCAATGTTTGCAATTTTTTATATTTACGTTCGATATGGAAGGATTGTAGCATCAGTAACACCTGCTTCCATCTCCTTTTACAAACACACACATCGACTGTGACATCGACTATAAACATTCTATTAAAAAACCCCAAGTACGATAATTTTAATAAATTCAAACAACAATCGTTAATTGCATAAATATGGGTATGTAACATATTATGTCTGAAAATTATCACTACTGATAGGATATTGATAAAAACTATTATATAAAATAGCTTGGATATTATTACTTCTCGAGTCAGACGGCAATATTATGGGAATGAAGATGTACAAAATCATTATAATTTTTGCAACAGCCATTTTTGGAAATTTGGGTAAGTATTCGTTTCTAACATGAATTTATTTCTTTATTTTGTCTTCAGCTGTAATTGTGTTAAGAAGATAGTAGGTAGATAATAAATTATTGAATACTAGCTTACCGCCCGCGGCTTCGCCCGCTTTGTCTAAAAGCTAATAAATTATGTATATACTAAAACCTTCCAACAACATAGGTAGGTAGGTAACAAAAAATAAAAAATATAGGACAGCGGAGAATAGCATCAGTACCTGTACAAATCAGTCCACCATTCATCTGGCAGCTTTTATATTACAACAGTGAATCGAATTATCTCATAGGTGTTTTAATCTCTGTTAGAATTATAATAATATTTTACTCACATTGCATACTCCATGTCCAAATGAGTGGATGGTGCAGAATTCTGTCTCAGGCTTATAGTCCGGGAGAGCCATGCCAGAATCAATTGACGCTTGCTTCAGTTCTCTGTCACACCGCTCATCTTCCAGAGTAGTGACGGTTAGTTCTTGCAGGTTAGGAGACAGAGGGCCTTGATGCTGAAAAAAGAAAAGGAAATTAATGGGTTAGGTACATGTTTCTTTTCAGTATAATTTTTAGGCAGTTAAGTAATTAAGTAAAGAAAACTTGTCATAATATATTATGTGAGTTTAAGAGAGTTTTCTTCAAAAAATTTTCAAGAAATAATAGCGCACTCGTATATAACAAAATTAACTTTAAAACAGTAGCACTCAATAAAAAAACGTACCTTTTTATCATTACCTAGTTAACATTCCATTTGTAATTTTTTGTTATTAGTTATTATGTTACAAAAATATTTTTACAGAAATCGAAATAAAATTACTAACTCATATCTGACGCTTTCACACAACTGCAACATGCACTCATGGAAATCATATAAAGAACTCACGTAGATTCTTCCCCAACCAGCCACCTTCGCAGTGACACCAGCACCAATATGCTCTAAACTTAACGGCACCAGCTGGACTCGTTCTGACAGAACTATCTCCGAGTGCGTGACTAGAAGACCAATATCATACGTGACATTGAGAGGATCCCTGATGTAGATGTGTTTCGGGTGGGTGATGTTCCTTTGGATGCTGTAAGCTTGCCCGCCGACGTTCCAGTAGTTTGTGCCCACTATTACACGTAGCGTTCTGAAATTGTACAAAATTATTACAGTAACATCGAGTACTTATGTAAATAATAAATGTAATGTTATGTAAATTAATTTCCTAACTAATTTACTATTCAGCTCGTGTTATTTTTTTAAATTTTCTCCACAACCACTAATATTTAAAAAAATAACCGTTAAAACTTACGGAGTCAATTGTCCATCTTGGTAAAGCCGTTCAAAACAGTGTGCCGCTGATAGAACATGCCTCGTGGTGATCACAGAACCTCCACACTGGAAGCTACCGATCAATAGGCCATGGACGAGCGCTGCCATGTAGGGCACACTGCCTTCAGGAGCATCTACACCATTGACTATCCGAGCATCTTGCCTTGAAAAGTATTGGCCTAGATCCGTGTCATGTAGGGGAAGTGCTGAAACCAGTTAAATAAGAACTAATAGCAAATCAATTGTTTTTGCTAGACTTTATAACTTATTTAATGTTAGATATCTACATATACTTACTAATATTATAAAGCTGAAGAGTTTGTTTGTTTGTTTGTTTGTTTGAACGCGCTCATCTCGGGAACTACTGGTCCGATTTGAAAAATTCTTTCGTTGTTAGATAGCCCATTTATCGAGGAAGGTTATAGGCTATATATCATCACGCTACGACCAACAGGAGTGGAGCCACGGGGGTGAAACCGCGCGGAGCAGCTAGTACTTTATAAGTATTAATAATTACTTAAGCAATTTTTTAAATGAGATTCATAGATAGTATTTTTCAGTCAATAAAGTTCCTTTAGTTTGTTACAAGTCCATAAATACCCATCTGTTTAATGTTGTTAGGGGAATATTTAGTTAAATATAGAAGATGAGATTGATTAATATAACATGATCATAGATATGGAAAATATGGTTGGTAGGTACTATTTATATATTACGTATTAATTATTATGCATTATATTTAGAAAATACACAAACGAAAATGGTGATAGGACCAACTCATACTTCTCAGAGGATAATAATAATTGATAAAGAGTGCAATGATAAAATCTAATCACAAAATTAATTACATAAATATAATTAAATGGTTTACAATGGTATATTGAAGCAAACCAAACTATTCTGTTTCCTTAAAAATCACAATCACTACATAGTATAAAACAAAGTCGCTTTTTCTGTCCCTAATCCCTATGTCCCTATGTGTATGTGTATGCTTAAATCTTTAAAACTACGCAACGGATTTTGATGCGGTTTTTTGTAATAGATAATTAGATAGAGTGATTCAAGAGGAAGGTTTTAGTATATACATAATTTATTAGCTTTTAGACAAAGCGGGCGAAGCCGCGGGCGGTAAGCTAGTATTCAATAATTTATTATCTACCTACTATCTTCTTAACACAATTACAGCTGAAGACAAAATAAAGAAATAAATTCATGTTAGAAACGAATACTTACCCAAATTTCCAAAAATGGCTGTTGCAAAAATTATAATGATTTTGTACATCTTCATTCCCATAATATTGCCGTCTGACTCGAGAAGTAATAATATCCAAGCTATTTTATATAATAGTTTTTATCAATATCCTATCAGTAGTGATAATTTTCAGACATAATAGGTACAATTAAAAGTTTGTGAATTAAAAAAACGTTATAATAATAAAATCAATTCTATGCTTTAATAATAATTATTAATTAGGTATACTATGTCAGTACCTACTATATACTATTTGGCTATACTTAGAAGTTCTATTACCTAGGCTACACAGTGGTAAGGAGTTGGATAATATTATTGTGTAAATGAATTGAAAACTTCTTTTCAAATAACTATAGATTCAATACAGTATGCGCAAAATAAATATTATGACTTGAGTTATAATAATTTCTTATTCGTTCCTACGAATATATTCACATATGTTCAAAATGAAACACCAAACTTCGTATTCAACAATTTATTGACGTAAAGCGTTTTCGATCCAGCTTCTGTAAGCACTGACTCTCACGAACATGTCAGGAGCGCCGCGAGCGCATGGTAGACCCCATGAGACGATACCGATTTGTTGGTTGTTGTCGTGGCGTACGAGTGCACTGCCGGAATCACCCTGGAAGATAAACAATGATATTACACGCTAGTTATTACAAAATTATTTTGATATATTGATAAAAATGATGATAAAAGTAAAGGGTACCTAAATCATAATTATTTCGCATCCATATAGTACATCGTGCTATATTTCGTTAATTATACCTACTAATTAGAACGTGGGTGAAAGAAAAATCCGATAAATTGGTGACAAGTTTAAATATAATTTTCGATCTAGGTATTATAAAACTGTCTTTGTTAGTTGATCTTCTGAATAATTTAAGAATTTAATGTAGAATTCATTTTCAAATACGATGAGCGAGACTATCGAATTTATTTTGTACATTAAATTAACATTCTAAATGTAACACACGAAATAAAGGTGAAGAATTAGATGAAGGTACTTACATTGCAAGTGCCCTGGTTCACGGCGACGAAGGTACATATCTCCAGATGAGGCTGGACAGCTGGAGCCGCAATGCGCAGTTCTCTGGCCACACGAGCGACGGTGTCCACACAGAAGTTGTTGTCCACAACCGTAGATCTGAGCTCCATTAAATTGGTTGCGAGGGAACCACCAGTCTGGAATTTTTTTACTTTAGTAGCTAGGTACATGGACTAATATATTTATTAGTCCATGGTAGCTAGGAATAATTAAAGAACAGTTTAGCTGACGATAATTATTATCATCTCTGTATGCATAGAATCGTTTAATTATTCTAAAAATAGCAAAAGTTTTTTACATATATTCTCTTAAATTTAGTAGTTAAATTTTCTATAACGACATTGTAAACATTTGAATAAATACTTATCAAAAAAACATACACAATCTCTTAAATTGAGAAAATTGTCTATGACGTAGGTAAACTAAAATGCTAATTTTAAAAAAACAACCAAAACACATTAATAAACTCACCCTGGTTCTACCCCATCCGTTAACTCTAGTCTGCACGCCAGTACCAACATTATTGTACGACAAAACAACAGGAGCGATGTTATTGTTGAACACAATATTGTTGGTAGTGACCAGGAAACCGAGGTCGTTCTTGATGATGGAGGAGACGTAGTTCGGGTGGCTGATGTTCCTGGCCAGGGTGTAGCTGGTGCCGCCGCTGTTCCAACGGTTGGTGCCCACTGTGGCACGGAGAGTGCTGTGGAAGATATAAGGAATTAAAATACTTGGCGTAGCGTATTTTATTTTAGACGTAGCGTAGTAATAGAATCAATCTTATAAAAAAATCAGTAAAGAATGATACGTAATATAAAATGTTTGTAATAGGAATTAAACATGTTCAGTAATATTCAATTACCAATGAAAAAACTCATAGCGTTACTTCTAGTAGAAAAAAGGGATTTGATAAGTTTTGATCTAAAACTTAGACGGATTATAGTTACATAGGTTGCTAAAACACTTAGTGAAATATAAAGTCATAAAACCTGGACAATCTACCGCCGCTGAAGACATGATCAACACAATGCGCAGCGGTGAGGATGTGCCTGTTCGTGATGATGGAGCCGCCGCAAACGAAGCTCCTCACGAGGGATCCCTGGCTCAATCCGACCATCCAGGGCACGGAACCAGCCGTAACGCCGCCCACGATGCGGGACTCTGGGTCCGTGTGGTCGAAGAATATGGACATATCATCTTGGGCGGGGAACGCTGAAACATTTTAATTTTAAGTAACTAAATAATATTAAAAAGGGGTCCAACAACATAAAATAAAAAAATTTCAATTGAGTTTGTGTTTTATTTTTTCATCAAGATGGTTAAAGTTTCTCACAACTTACCCAAGCTACCTACAAGGAGCGTAAAAGCGACAATTCCCGCTTTGAACAACATTTTTCAATCGGATTAACTTTCGAACCTAGCGATCATGACTTTTATACTTGTTTATTTATTATCTTTTTGATTAATATAATATCTCGTATCAAATCCATTCAAACCAAAAATCCATTATTGATAAATGACATTGAATAAAATCAACTTTACGTTATCATATTGAATAGGCACGTAAATCGTAGGTTATTAATTGGCTCCCTAACTATTTGATATTGTTTTATCTTGTTTATACTTCCTGTGATTAGCTTCCTTCCTTCCATAACTGAATATTAAAAACCATTATGGACCCAGAATGGATCTCTGTGCGACGCAATTTCTCTTAACGTATCTACCTACCTACCTATTATTTTATACGAGATCATGGAAATGACTGTTATAATTTGTTAACATATTGTATTTATGTTAAGGGAATATTATTTGACTCTTCAGCTTCTTTTATCAGCTTAATACTCACGTATCATGTAAATGCATGTAATTATTCGATAACAGCTATAGATTAACAAAATGCAAAGATGAAGTGATTCACGTATCTGCTCAAATAGATTATTCACGTAATTATTACGTATTATTTAAACATACAATTAACGCTGATTATAGCAGAAAACCGGCTTTATCAGTCCATATTTTTATCGTTTTTAAACAGTTAAATAAACTAGGTACCTATGTTTATGTACTTCGAAGTACCTAATTGTTCGAAGGTGTTGAAAATGTGACATTGTGACATTTAGGTAACCGAATTCAATTTTTTTTAGATATTGAGGGTGTTTTAATTTTTTGCCTAAATTAAAACGCTTAATTCTAATAATGTTTAAATTCTGTCTGTGAGTTTGTGTTGTGTATTGTGATGAAATAAATATCTGTCTATTTCTTAACATCTATTTTTTCAGCCCTACGACGAATATGAAAAGATCATGTTCTTATACGCATTCCAAATTAAAATACAATTTTTATTTTCTTTCTGTAGGTATAAATACTGATGACACATTTAGGTACAACCGAATTCAACTTTTTTTTAGTTATTGAGGACGTTTTAATTTTTTGTCTAAATTAAAACGCTTAATTCTAATAATGTTTAAATTCTGTCTGTGAGTTTGTGTTGTGTATTGTGATGAAATAAATATCTGTCTATTTCTTTACATCTGTCTTTTCAGCCCTACGAGTTACGACGAATATAAGAAGATCATGTTCTCATATGCATTCCAAATTAAAATACAATTTTTATTTTCTTTCTTTATCAATATTGACGACCAGTACTTACCAAAGCTCCCCACAAGGAGCGATTAACCGATTCCCGTATAAAAAGCAACATTGCACCAACTTCGACCTATCGATTAGTTTTTATAGTTGTTCAAACTTATCTTACTAATTAATAAAGATTATGTCCAAATCAAAAACTGCGATGAACTATCGAGCAAAAAAATCCACATTCAGACTTTAAAAACACAAATATAGGGTTTCTTTTTATGTGTATTTTGTAAGTGATCTTAATCTACCATTTTGCGCGCTATTTTGTATTGAATTATAATTTCAACGTAATTTGTTAATTCCTCAATATAATTTGAAGCATGATTTATGTATATTGTTATTCCTAATTCTTTTAAAATAATTTAATAGTAGGTACTTTAGTAGTAGTTCAGTATTAAAAGTAGGTAAGTATCAGGGGTAGGAGTAGTAAGGGTGTAGGAAAATGAAACAACAATTACTTTTCAATAATATTTTATTCATTATAAACTAAATAGTTAACACATATTTACAATACTCATATACAATTATACATAGGTAAGTGAAGTTTCTTGAGATTTACATTTTGTGAGTTTCATTTCGATCGTCGTGTCTAATTTGTTTTGTATTTATGTATTGTTTCGAAATAGACGATTTTTATTTTATTTATTTTTTATTTGTTATCAACTTATCCTACAACATTTATGTAACACAATACAATATAGAATGAGAATTCATATAACGGACTTTTTTTAATTTATCCATACTAATATTATAAAGCTGAAGAGTTTGTTTGTTTGAACGCGATAATCTCAGGAACTACTGGTCCGATTTGAAAAAAAATGTTCGGTGTTATATAGCCCATTTATCGAGGAAGGCTATAGGCTATATCATCACGCTAAGACCAACAGGAGCGGAGCACTGCTAATCAAGCATAAATTATTGTTTACTGAATACAATACACGCGTAAATAACTACGAATGTAAAGTAATTACGAACATTGTTTATACAATTTCAAGAGATAGTTTTATCTATAATTGGTATGGATATATGAAATAGTTTTTATTGTAATATACCAGCAATTTCAACAGCACATACATTACATAAGGGCCGATTTTTCAATGCTTGGATAAAACTTATCCGTCCATTAAAGTATTACACGATAATATTAAAACGTCACGTAATCTGTCAAATACGGGCAATTAGAATACGTTTTTTAAATTGTAGTTTTATACATTATTCGACGAATAAGTTTTAACCAAGGATTGAAAAATCAGCCCTTAACGAATAGGTTACATCCATTGTAAACATTACATTATAAGGTAGATTTCTTAGTTCTTTAGACCGCCAAGTATGATTTATTTTTATGGATATTATCTACTTAATTACTACATATATTATATAGACAACATTTAGTATACTAACAATATGTTTTCAATACAGTGTTATATCATTTATAATCAGAACACATCAAATCCTTCATGCATTATAATTAAATGATAATTAGACTTGCAATAAGAATCAAATTTTTTATTATCATTCAACAATATCGCGATAACGAAAAATTAACATTAATAATCCCTATAATGATATATTTACAGTTTTTATCAGACAAATTCAGATCTATAAGTATGTACTGAATTTTTTTAGAATATTAACTCTAAAGTTATCAACCGAAGCGAGTTTATGACAAAAGAAATTACTTTATTACTATAAAATATACTGTACTTTGTACATACATAAAAAGAAAAAAACACAAATGAATATTATATTCTTAAGTTCAATTTCTAATCATCTATACATATAATAAAACAGTAATAACATTTCCTAGAAAAGGTAATTTTATATTTTATAGAACACAAAGCAATGTACCTTTTTTGGTTTTCTATTTGTATGTGCGTCAATCACTTAAAAACCACTAGGCAAAAGTTGAGAAAATGTTATATTATAGTGATACATCTCTATTAGGTACAACTTAAAAGTACATTTAGTTTGAGAAAAGTATAAGTGGGGTTGGTTGTAAAATGGGGTATCATTGAACAGATCTTAAAATAGGTGTTTCTTAATAGGATAATGTTAAAATACAGAAGGATATACGCATCCATTTTGTAAAATTGTTTTCATCAAAAACCTACGAAGTAGAGAATTTATTAGTCCACGCGAAGAAAGTCGCGGGCGGAAAGCTAGTGTACTTATATTAACTGTACACTAAGTGTAAATGCATATAACAGGATAAATTTAGCATCAAAATGTATAAATATCAATTGTATTGTACATATTTGGTATATAATAATCATTGGAAGTGACAAAGGTACATCGAAGAATATTTTTATTTAAAAACTAGTTACACACATAGAAATTTATCTGAATTATCTATTAATTTTACTGAATGTCTCTGACATTTCTCAAATTCGAGTTTCCTAGTTCACTTGCAACTACTTCATAATTGGTCAGAACACCACCGCCCAGAGAAGTTTCCTAATTTGGGCGCTATCACGTAAGTATCGTCCTAATTAGGGTGCTATAACGTAGATTAGTATCCAAATTAGGGCGCTATTACGAGCTGAAGTGTCATCTAGGGAGACAACCCCTTAGAATATTACTATCCTTATATTACTATCCTAGATAGGGCGCTATCTCACAGAATAGTGTCCTGGATCGCTATTCTGTAGAATAATGTCCTAGTTAGGGCGCCATCGCTTAAAGTGGTGCTTATACAATATTCTAATAGTTAGTTTAGTATATTATAAGACAGCCAACACGTTTAGGATGTTGTTTAAGCACACCCCGGACACTCCATACAAAATTATCGTTTTGACAGTCACACTGTAGAGACTGCAAATGTATATGTTAACGCTTTATGGTTGACACATTTGTGACTAGCGTAAAAAAAAAATTCGCGTTTTTCTGATGAAATACATCCGTAAACAGCACATTATCTAACAATTTTCTACGAAAAACGATAATCACAAATCCAAAATAAGTGTTTAATTTTGGCGGGAGGCAGAGTGTCCGTTCTGTAGCGTTTAGCTACTATTATGTATTCTGTGGTTTAAGTAAGAGCGTATCGACTATTACTAGTATTTAGCGCCAGTCATGCAAACACTTTCCCTTACAGCTGGACCTTGTGCGGTAGGGCACCGTTTGGGGCGCCGGCGGAGGGCGCGAAGGGCGCGGTTTCAGGGCGAGCAGTCACCGAGCCAGCGACATTATCGCCCCCAACGCACGTACTGACAAGGGCACTGGGGTTGCTAACACTAACTCCGGTATACTAGACAACAGTAAGGGTAGGCGGGGTAGTTCATAGTACGAGAGATACGCGGCTAGGGCTTTGCGTGTAGCGGCGTCACCCTGTTTCCCGCCCCGTGTGGTAGTACTAAGATATCGGCGTAGTAGGGGGATCAGTTTGGGCTCCCATACGTCAAGCGCCTGTGCCACCTAGAAGTGAAATTAAATTAGAAAATAGTATTGTGTCAAAGATGAAGTGAAATCTTTTATTGCCTTAAAAAAAGAGCGTGTGTGCCGAGCACACGTATCACAAGTGAAACTTCTTTGGCAAGCGTCTTTTTTTCTTTTTAAATGATATCAAAATTGTCGCCTTACTCCATGACGTGACGAGAAAAAGCGCCCAAAGAAGTTTAACTTCAAAAACTATTGTGTGCTTTTATAAAACAACGTTACTGAAACATTTGTTCACATTAATAAACGATGACTATAAAAACGGCTCTGACGTCTTTCGCTTTATGCTTACTCAGTGGAGTAAGGATAAAGCAAAAGATTGTCGACGGTCACGCGACATGAAACCGTAATTCTCATGATACTTGACCTAAGGTTTCCTGGAAGAAATCGCTGTATAAGACGGCCTTTTTGTACGTATTTCTATTGTTTGTGTTTTTGTTATTATTTTGTTACTGGTGCAAATAATGTGTTCATTCATTTATTCACCTTCTGCTTGATGGCGACGGTGAACTCGTTAGAGATGAGCGGCTCATTTTGCTCCGCGCCGTCGACCGACATGGCGTCACGCGACCGGCGCCAGTGACTGTCCATGTGGGATAGTAATAGCTTTATCTGCCACATGTGGTATGAGGTCGGATCTGTACGCATTTCCTTTATCATCTGGGGATAAAGTGTATTAAAGATCAATAGAATGGTTAGATTAGATTGCGTAATTTAGAACTCATAGAAAAATTAACAAAACCTAAAGCATTCATATTGTCAAAATTGGATAAAATTTAAATAGGACTAGAGAAGACTCTTAATTAAAAAATAATTAAGTCGAATTGAGGAATTCTTGCTTTCTTTTTAAATCGGTTGAGAGTCATACTTAAAGATATAATATTGCCAGGAATAGTATTTTATTTATTTAAAGATAGGTAAACATTTAGCCACCGTTTCACCTGATCGGAAGTGACAACGCGTTCTAACTTGGAACATGTCCGACAAGAAAGTTACTATTCACATTTTCTTTAAATTCATCAAGATTATAAGCTGGAAAAGCTGAATTTGGTAGAGTTCCCAGCATCATTAATTGCAAGAGAAAAGATGACTCAAATCGTCAACAATTTCAAGATACAAATGTTCAAAAGAAGTCATCTCAATAACCTTACCCTCAAGAAAGTAGTCCAAATCGGCAGCGCCTGCAACACATCTTTGATCACACACTCGTAGGTCACCACACTTAGACTCTGCATATATTCCTGTTCATCTTTACTATACTTTCTGCACACACAACCCCTATTTAACAACCCCAAACTCCTAAACCCTGCCTTCTTTTTTATTAATAGCAAGCAATCGGCACAAATGTTGCCAGGTTTCGAATCAAATATGGCCTCTTTAGCCAGATAGTGCTTCACGAAATTCCGGACCTTTTCGTCATTGGTAAAGAGCTCAATATTCTCTGACTGCGCGGACCAGATGTTGGTCTTATCTAGGGTTAAAGTTTGGGCCAGAATGGTCAAAAAGCCTTGTGGATCGTCTAAATAGGACAGACATCCAGCCCGCTGCTTTATATCCACACACCATGTATATTTTAGGAACGTTCTGAAATTGAGAATCGGTGGTAAATGGTAAATGTTAAAAATACGAAATGACGATTTGAAAGTGCTACTTAATAGTAGTCTAATTGAATAAATGAATGTTTGAGCTTGAGTTTGAATATTGATAAATTAAGTGACAATGAAGACTTTGGAAGTGTTATAATTACTGTACTTTAACAAGATTGTTCCTATTTTTACAATTTACATTAATAACAATTGTATCATTAAATTTCCTCTGGTTATTCATATAAGCGTAAAAAATAAGCCAAAAAAAAATTGTAACCTCTATTGTTCAAATCTTTTACCCAACTTTTTAAACCGTAAAGTAACTTACTTCAATTGATCCCAATTTTGATCACGTTGGAAGGTAATAGGCCAATAGCGTTTATCGTTAATTTTCACCTCTTTTAGTGTATTCAACTCTGGTATAATGCACGGCGCTTTCATTTCTTTCATTGCTCCTTCTAAATCTATCACCTATATAAGTACAAAAAAATTAAATATTAGTCGAGTATTCTTTTCCTTTTTGTTTAATGATATAGAACCCGTTAATATCGGTCCAGTAACTAAAAGACAATTTACAAAAAAAAAGAGCTTGTGTGCCGAGCACACGTGTTAGAAGTGAAACATCTTTGGTGGTAACGCCAATATAATTAAAATAGTAAATGTAGAAATTAAACGTTTATTGTTTGTGGTGTGTTCCTTCATCCTTCCCTACATACGAGCACAACCAATCATCGCGTGGTCACTAACCACGTGACACGTCCAATAAGACGTGAACGCGACGTTCGTGTCGCTGCGGTCAGTCGAGTTCGCTCCGTTCCTTCGCGAGGTTCGGGACTCGGCCACCGCCGGAGAGCTTCCACGAGGCTCTCTAGATCATCAGGCATTGTGCCCTTGTAACACCACCGGGGTATCCCGTGCCCCGGCCCTTGGTCGCGCTCACCGCCGCGTGTGTGTTTGTGTGGAGTGTGGGACTGGACGCCGTTCTTGCCCGCCGCGAGCTGGAGGACCCTGACCGCGTGGCGGCGCGTGTGTTCTGGACGCTACTCCCTCCGACGAGGTACGTGCCGTGTGTATCCTGTCTATCCCTCTTTGCTAACACCACGTAGATCTGAATACAGTCCACTTTCATATCGGGAATATATTTACGTATATTTTTATATTGGCGCGACCATTGAGTGGTACCTTCGACCCGGATAGTAACCATTGAGTGGTCACTTCGAGCAGGATAATACCTGATGATTCCACCGCCCTTATTAGGATACTCATTGTGTAGGACCTAATAAGCGATTAGTAGTATCTTCAATGCGAAATACTATTTAATATACCGCATATAATAGAACGACAATGCGTCTTCTACTATTCATATAAAATATATTTTAAACCCGCCCTTATTAGGATACTCATTGTAGGCCCTAATAAGCGATTTAATAGTACATTCATTGTGAAATAACTATAATATACCGCATAGATCGACATTGCGTCATCTATTATTTTTGCTTAAAATATATTTTATTCCGCCCGTAACATTAAGTTACGCGTATATTATTATTAAAATAGTTAATTAAAACTATATTCATATCGTTTATCCGCAGTTATAACGCTAAAATCATTATAAATCGAACATATTTCATCATATTTATTTATCCGCTACCCGCGCTCGAAATTTATAACGTTATCTAGGTCATTCCGCGATCCGCTGTTATAATCCGACCATATTGAAAATTCATACTCGGTTCATATTACGCTTGCGTCGCTGACCTACTTTATTTAGTCGTATTACTTGTTATTGTAACTTGTATTGTAACATTCTCTGTTTGAATATATACTTTTGTTATTAAAAATGCCGCCTAAGAAAATGACTAAGTTACCTGATAGTGACGCTTCGGATGTTAATGATTCGGAAGATATAAATGATTCGCAGTTATCCATGTTATTAGCTAAACGCGAAATTATATTCGAAATGGTGCAAAGAATTTATGATTTGTCTTTGAACGTTCATAACAACGCTGCGTTTATGGAAAGTTTCCTTGACGAGTCCGCGCAGGTAGAATCATTACGCGATGATTACAAACAGTGTTTAGACGAATACAATACTCGTTTATTATCATTAATTCCCGCCGCGAAACCTGATTATAAAAGCCTCGTTGCATTCGAGTCTTTATATAGCAGGATTAAAAGAATTAAATCGCAATATTCGCAACCAAGTCCGTCACACGGAGATATTAATAATTTGCATAAAAATAGGCCTAAATTACCGCCTATCGAATTGGTACCATTTTCGGGTGATATTCGCTCATTTCCGCTGTTTCTTTCGAATTTTGAATCAGTTGTTCATAACAATCCCGGCCTTACAGATGCCGAGCGTTTATATTATTTACTAGGTAAATTAACGGGGAAGGCCACAACTGTTATAGCTGGTATAACCCCCTCCGCTGAAAATTATAATTTAATATTACAAACTTTAAAAAATAAATATGATGATAAACGTATGTTGGTTTCCGCGTATTTAAATCAAATGTTTGATTTTAAACCTTTGCATTCTCCGTCCGCAACAAACTTTGATTTATTTACAGATAACTTTGTTAGCGCAGTGCGCGCCTTACAAAATATAAAGTTAGATAATATTACAGATTTAATGATTGTTCATATCGCGTTGAAGAAGTTAGATTCAGATACTGTTCGCGCTTTCGAGACTAAGTTTGGTAGTGAAATGCCTACTTTTGATAACTTAGTTCAATTTATTCAAACTCGTGCGAAGGTATTAGAACGCATTCATCCTTCCACAAATTCGGGAATAAATAAACCGCCTCGAAATAATAATTATAACCGCAGTTTAAATAATACTTCTTCCGCACCGCCTAAGACGTATCAGTCTTACGTAACAACCGCTGATTCCGCATATAGTTGTCTTTGTACAAATATAACGCATCAACATTTATTTAAATGTTCAAGTTTTCACAAAATGAGTCCGCAGGAACGTTTGAAATACGTAAAGGATAGAAACGCGTGTATAAATTGTCTCAGTATAAAACATCGAGTTTCTAGTTGTTCGTCTAATTCTAATTGCCGCATTTGTAAATTAAAACATCATACGATGTTACATTTAAAACGCGAATCTTACATTCCCGCGCCTGCGTCTCACCCCCCGCCGCGCAGCACACCGCCGTTGCCTGCGCCGTCACCGCCGTCGGGCGAGTGCGTCCGCTCCGACATTGCGCTATGTACCGCTAGCTATACAGCTGATACTGATAACGCATTTCAATGCAACGCGCCCGCGAATAAACAACATACTATTTTATTATCAACCGCTGAAGTCGTAGCTTATAATTGTAAAGGCGAACGGCTTGTTATTCGCGCGCTTTTAGATTCCGCTTCGCAAAGTCACTTCATTACGAATGAATGTTGTGAACGTTTAGGTATTAAACCGCAGAAAACCGAACGTACTATTATTAAGGGGTTCGGTGGTTCAGAAAAAATTGTAAATAGTAATTCCGTAAATATAAAATTTTATTCGCGTCTTGACAACAACATATCTTTTAATATTTCACCGCTAGTTGTTGATCATGTTACGGATTTACTACCTACCGCTGTTATAGACACTTCTGTCTTATCGCATATTTCGCATTTACCGCTCGCAGATGAGAGTTTTGGTACGCCAAATAAAATCGATTTATTAATCGGTGCTTCTCTGTTCCCTCATCTGCTTCTCCCCGACGTAGTTCATGCATCTCGTGACTCGTCGGCGCCCGCTGCATTGCGCACGGTGTTAGGCTATGTAATAATGGGTTCAGTACCCACCATACCTAACATACATAAACCGCCCTTGACGTGTTGTCACGTTCAAGAGACCGCCGCTATTGACTCATTAGTCAGGCGTTTCTGGGAGCTCGAGGAGCTTCCTACCGCACCGCCCGTTCAACATCCCGATGATGTTGAATGTGAAGAATATTATAAATTAACTACAACCCGCGACCCCGTGAGTGGTAGATATATTGTTTCGCTTCCATTTAAGGATGATTTCTACACTCTCGGTGTGTACGGTGCAACCGCACAGAGTGCAAAATCATCATTTTTGTATATCACAGCATTTTCATTTACCTACATATAGCGTTAGTTCACATTAAAACGTCCTGAAACCTGCCTACTACATGCCGCACCACGGTGTACATCGAGCCGATTCGAGTACTACGTCATTACGAGTTGTATTTAATGCATCCGAAAAAACATCGACGGGTGTAAGCCTTAATGACGTCATGTATAGAGGTCCGAATTTACAGCAGGATATCTTATTATTAATTTTAAATTGGAGACAATATCCTTACGCATTTATAGCAGATATCGAAAAAATGTTTCGACAGATTTTAATTTCAAAGCAAGATCAACGTTATCAGCAAATAGTTTGGCGCGGAAATCCGAATCAACCACTCAGAGAATATACTTTGTCCACTGTTACGTATGGTACAAAAGTAGCGCCCTTTTTAGCAATGATGACGCTCAAGCAGTTAGCCAAGGACGAATGCAACCGTTACCCGATAGCAGCGAGGGTGTTAGAAGAACAATTCTACATGGATGATCTTCTTAGCGGTGCATTTGACATCATATCAGCGAAGCAATTGCAAAGAGATCTCATCGATTTACTCAAATCGGGAGGATTTAATCTCCGCAAATGGTCAGCGAATGAGTCATCATTATTAGAAGACGTTGATAAAGCAGAAAACCTAGCAAGCGATACGTACAATTTTAAGCATCAGGAATCAACGAAAGCACTCGGTCTTAGTTGGAATGCACGAGATGACAATTTTAAGTTTATGTGCAAACTATCTCCGCAATCCGATTTACAGCCTACGAAACGAGAACTACTAGGAGAAATATCAAAGATATTTGATCCTCTTGGTTGGTTGGCACCAGCTGTAGTTCAACTAAAACTATTATTTCAAAGCGTATGGTTAACTAATTTAAATTGGGATGACGTCATACCAGACAAGATTAACCTCGAATGGCGAAAATTAAGAGCAGACATAGAGAATATTGGAAATATCGAAATCCCGAGATGGATTTGTAGCGGGAGAGACGATTGCATTGAATTACACGGTTTTTGCGATGCGTCGTTGAAGGCATATGCATGCGTAGTATATGCACGGATAGTGCGTAAAGATCAAACGCACATAACACTGTTAGCCGCTAAAACGAAACTTGTCCCCGTCAGCAAAACTAGCCCTTCGTCAAAGACCGACATATCGTTACCGAGACTAGAGTTAAGCGGTGCACTCTTGCTCTCGAAACTTATGACAAAGGTCAAGCAAAGTTTAAGCGATCGCGATGTAAAAACGTTTGCGTGGTGTGACTCAACAGCTGTACTTGGATGGCTACAGGGCGAGCCCAGCCGCTGGAAGCCTTTCGTCGCAAACAGAGTGATTAAAATAACAACAACTTTACCACCACAGACTTGGCGTTATGTTAAGTCCAGCGATAATCCCGCAGAGTGGAAAGGGCCCACCTGGCTACTCAGTGATATTAAACATCAGCAACAATTAACGTATGATACTAAATTAGAAGCAAAGAAAATGTTATCAAACGTAGTTACGAAGAATAATAATATTTCAGCGAACTTTATTAGCGATTTTATTGACAAATACAGCAGTTTTACATATGCGTCACGAGTACTAGCATGGATATTGCGAATATTCTCGTCCGTAACTAAACAAAATTATCTTACTATACAAGAGTTGCAAAATTCACAATTAAAAATTATAAAAGCTATACAATATTTAGAATTTCGTCAAGAAATAAATGATTTAAATAGCTTAAGTAGAGTTGATTCAAAGAGCAAGTTATTATGTCTTAATCCATTTCTAGACGAAGAAGGTTTATTAAGAGTTGGAGGTCGTCTAAAAAACAGCAACATCTCATATAACATGAAACATCCCTACATAATACCACAGAGCAGTCATCTTACAAATTTATTAATTGATTTAGCACATAAGTCAACATTCCACGGTGGAGCGAGGTTGACGAACTCTTGGCTACGTCAGCGATATTGGATACTCGGCGGAAACAGAGCGGTTAAGAAACGTTTATATAATTGTGTAATATGCAAGCGACACAGCCCGGTAAAACAACTACAAATAATGGGAGATTTACCGGGAGCTAGAACAAACCCTACTAGACCGTTTTATCACACGGGGGTTGACTTCACGGGACATGTAGACGTGAAATCAAGCAAGGGTATTAAAACAAGCAAAGGATATGTGGCCGTATTTATCTGTATGGTCACAAAAGCGGTTCACTTAGAGTTAGTATCAGACTTGTCATCATCTACCTTTTTAGCAGCGTTACGTAGATTAGCAGCAAGAAGAGGAACTCCTCGTCACATATACAGTGACAACGGAACGAATTTCGTAGGAGCCAGCAAAATTTTAGCGAATGAGTTTATTGACCAACAATCTATTTTAACAGAGGAATTTTTCACGGAAATTAGCGAGATGCAAATCGAGTGGCACTTCAATGCACCTTCCTGGCCTAGCGCGGGAGGACTTTGGGAAGCAGCGGTTAAAAGCCTGAAATATCATTTACGTAGAGTTCTAGGCGATCAAAAGCTAACGTACGAAGAGTTCGCCACTCTACTTTATCAGCTAGAAGCTTGTCTAAATTCGAGACCCCTATCTCCTCTATCTGAAGATCCTGATGACTTAGCATATCTCACACCTTCCCACTTTTTAGCGAGCGGTCCAATTTTAACAATCATAGAAACTGAGAGAGATGAGAGAACGAGGTGGCAATTGACGCAAAAAATATTTAGTGATATTTGGAAACGGTGGCGAGCTGAATATTTAACGTCATTATCAGCCAGAAGCAAGTGGAAAACATCAAAGCCTAATATCAAGTTGAACGACATCGTGATTATACACGACGCTCTTCTACCTCCAGGAAAATGGGCGTTGGGTCGTGTGATTGAATTACATCCTGGATCAGACGGCTACGTCAGAGTCGTAAGCGTAAAAACTAAGACGGGTATTATCAAGCGACCGGTCATTAAATTGTCCATTCTTCCTGTTAACACAGAAGAAACAAATCAGCAAAAGCTACAGAGTCATACCAGCAGCTCATCACCAGCAAGCACCCCGAAAAAAGCGCATTTCAATTAAAACATTTCATATAAACTTATTATCTATCGTTCAAATTAACATTATTTATTTTAATGCTCACGTCAGCTACAAACGTAATATTATACAGTAACAACTTCAATATAACAAGAATAAACGTCGACAAACATTTTATATTCTTCAATAAATTAACATAGTTGAAGATGGATAGAAATTAATTAACTACGCCAATAAGCAACCAAACTTCAAAATTTATTAATAATTAATTATATCAATCATCTGGATATCATCAGCTTTATGAAACTTTAAAAAGTAATATTCATTGTAACATCGTATTATACAAATAAGCCACGGTTGTAAACAATTGGAGTTCCATGACCGCATGTTACTGAATCAGCATTTCGATTCAACGAGGCGCACGCGACCAGGCCTTATCAATGGTGTCAGATATATTATTGCGAATACATTGTCTGAGATTAAAGCTAAATATTCATGATTAATTCACATAAACAACACACTTATAAGATAAATATTGAGCCGGAGGTGTATCCGAAATCCAACTGATTCAGCATTTTATAAACACCCATGAACGCTACCCATCAAATTTGGAGCTGGGTAAAAAAGCTACAACGACTCCCTGCTAGCTCTCGGGAAGCGCATTCAGGGGATAGCAGCAGCAGCGGGCCTGTGGTGTGCGTGGCGGCCGGCGGCGGCGAGCGCCCTCCGCGGCGCGAGCGCCTGCCGCGTACCAGCGCGCAGCGTGCCATCAGTGACCCATGTGTTAGTTTTAGTGATAAGTATGTGAGTGTAAGGTGTGTAAAACAAAAAGCAGAGTAAAGTGTGTGTGAAACAAAAAGCAGAGCAATGTGTGTGTGCGTCATTCAGTGAATCAATAAAAGACAATTCCCTATTTTAGAAAAGTGTAGCCTTAAGTTCGATATCTGATGATTGTCGGGCATCATTTGTTAATAGCTTTTAAGAATATTGTTTTCACCTTGTAATAGGTTAGCTCATCGTCATATCTATCATAGCTTTCATTTCCATCACTCTTGTTGCCCGGGAGCATGTACGGTGCAACCGCACAGAGTGCAAAATCATCATTTTTGTATATCACAGCATTTTCATTTACCTACATATAGCGTTAGTTCACATTAAAACGTCGCGAGCCGCGTACGTATGTAACTCATTACAGCATAGCAATAAAATCATATTATTTAGCAGCTTAGTTTTAATAGTAGCAGCAGCATCCCAGGTGTACGAACCATAGTCCGTACACGGTGACTCATTTAATATTGCCCGCAAAACGTTTCATGTGCCTCGAAAGAAAGCTTCAAGCTTCACCTAAATTAAGGTTGGCATATGATGACGTCATAAAAGATTATCTAACTAAAAATTATATTTCACCCGCGCCTCCGTATGATCCGCGTGACCCTACACCTATTTACATTATACCGCATCACGCTGTTCTGCGCGAGGATAAATCGTCGACTAAGCTGCGCATGGTTTTAGATGCTAGCATGCCAACTTCTGGAAGCCAGCGTTCATTGAATGACCTTCTGCATGTTGGGCCGAATTTACAAGGCAATTTGTTTACAATAATTTTAGGTTTTCGTCTCCACGCGATTGCCATGACCGCCGATTGCCGCCAACAATTTCTGCAGATTTTCGTGCGTGAGTTTGATCGTCGTTTTCAATGTTTTTTATATCGTTTCAGCCCGCAGGATCCGCTGTTTCTTTATCAATTTAATCGAGTTTGCTTCGGCATCAAGTCTAGTCCTTATCATGCACTGCGCACGGTAAGACAGCTCGTAGAAGATGACGGCGCGAAATATCCGCTCGCGAGTAGCATTGCATCTTCGTCGTTGTATATGGATGATATCGCCTTCTCTATTCCCACGGAATGTGAAGCAGTTTCCGCGTCGCAGCAGCTCATCGATTTGTTTAAGGGAGCTCAGTGGGATCTAGTTAAATGGAATAGTAATAGCAAAAATGTGTTAGATAATCTTCCCGCTTCGCACAAACTTTTACCCTCCGCGGTGGAGTTTGATAAGACCGTGCAACATAAATTACTTGGTCTGCATTGGTCTACCGTTGATGATTGTTTTCATTTTAAAATTACCGCTCCCGCCGATGTGATGTGCACTAAGCACTCCATCTTGTCAATTACCGCCCGTCTGTGGGACATGATGGGCTTCGTTGCTCCCACAGTCGTGTATAAAATCCCATCAGACAACTTCTACCATATTTCTGGTATTGAAATTCCCGCTGACATTCTTTCGCGTGGCATTTCGCCACAAAATCTCGTACCGCACCCTCTGTGGTTCCACGGACCCCAGTGGGCTCGTTCGGACCCATCTGATTGGCCTCTTAGGAGTCTCGATGGTGAGTCTATTGCAGACATTCCCGAACGAAAATTATTAGCGCACACTGTGTGCTCGCCTATAAAGCATTGCGCTTTATACGATACCGCCCTTCGCGTCTCGTCGCGTCGTGTATTTTATATTTATAGGTTCCTTATATTATTAACCCGCCGCGGTGTTATGATGACCGTAGAGGAACCTAATTTCGCTGAGAATAAAATTATTCCCGCCCTGCAAAATAAATATTTTGCAGAGGAGTATTATAATATACTCTTTTATAAATTTTATTCGCAGGCTCTCAACCGCTCGAAGCCTTTTATTCGCAACAGACTTATCCTCATCGGACGTCTAAGCGATTCCGCCCTGGAATATGCACATAAGCATCCAGTGATATCACCGCGCAATGATCACATAATTATCATGATCATTGATTATTATCATATTAAATATATGTATATTAAAACGCATTTGTTTCGTGTTATTTTAATTACCGCGCTTTTATTAGCTTTACCCGCACCTCAAGTCAAATCTGATCACGTCAGTTTGCTTGATAGGTTCTCGCTACTGGACAAGTTAGTTCAGTCGTTTTGGAAACGTCGGAGATTGGAATACTTACACGGTTTGCAGGTTAGGCAGAAATGGAATACGCCTTCGACACCTATTACTCCTGGAACGGTCGTGGTTGTAATAAATGATAATGCACCGCCCCTAACCTGGCCTTTAGCCGTCGTAGAGAAAGTACATCCTTCAAAGGACGACGTCGCGCGCGTTTGTACAGTTAGAACCGCCAAGGGAACTTACCTTCGCCCGGTCGTTCGTTTATGTCCGCTTCCAAGACAATAGTTATATCGCATTAGTATATTACCGCAGTTAGTTAAGTTTAATTTTAAGTTTTGCACCGCTTTCGTTTATAATTTCTTAGTTATAATACCGCCGTGACTTTAGGAATTTTTTATACCCCGCTCGCTTTACGCGATCCTAGAGTCATAGAATTTGTTAGTTATATTTCCGCCGTGACTTTTAGGATTTTTTATTATCCCGCTCGCATTTTGCGCTCCTAGAGCCATAGAACTTGTTATTTATATTACCGCCGTGGCTCTTAGGACTTTTATCAACCCGCGCGCATTATGCGATCCTAGAGTCATAGTTTTTCGCTGTATCTTATGATTGGTTTTAAATGGTGACCCATTTAGGGCGGGTGGATATGGTAACGCCAATATAATTAAAATAGTAAATGTAGAAATTAAACGTTTATTGTTTGTGGTGTGTTCCTTCATCCTTCCCTACATACGAGCACAACCAATCATCGCGTGGTCACTAACCACGTGACACGTCCAATAAGACGTGAACGCGACGTTCGTGTCGCTGCGGTCAGTCGAGTTCGCTCCGTTCCTTCGCGAGGTTCGGGACTCGGCCACCGCCGGAGAGCTTCCACGAGGCTCTCTAGATCATCAGGCATTGTGCCCTTGTAACACCACCGGGGTATCCCGTGCCCCGGCCCTTGGTCGCGCTCACCGCCGCGTGTGTGTTTGTGTGGAGTGTGGGACTGGACGCCGTTCTTGCCCGCCGCGAGCTGGAGGACCCTGACCGCGTGGCGGCGCGTGTGTTCTGGACGCTACTCCCTCCGACGAGGTACGTGCCGTGTGTATCCTGTCTATCCCTCTTTGCTAACACCACGTAGATCTGAATACAGTCCACTTTCATATCGGGAATATATTTACGTATATTTTTATATTGGCGCGACCATTTGGCAAGATTCAAAGACACCAATATCGTCGCCTTACTCCATGACGTGACGGTATTGCCATGACGCGACCTTGACATTTTACTCTTAACGCTTCTAAAGAAGTTACACTTCAAAAAATCTCATGATTATTTCACAATAGAAAATATAAAACTACCTGTATTTTCGCATAGCAAAGTTTCCCGGTGTCGAGATCTCTCGGCAGTATCAGTCTCGGTTCGACCGCCAGCACGTATAGATGTCTGAACGCTTGCAAGTGATATCTGTTCAATTTTAATAAAAAAATAAAAATTTGTGTGAAAGTAATATAATGTTTTTACAATTCCGTTTTAATGACACTTAGATTAAGTTATTGTGTAGAAATAAGTTTCTCAATGTTTATGGTTTTGTTATTTTTCTTTCTTAATAAAAAGTGTTATCATTTTTTATATTAATAAACAATTAAAACGTCTACACTGATTTTTATTTGTTATACTCCATTGATTTGTAAAATATAGTCGACATAATAATATGACACTAAAACCACATTACATAGTGCATACAAGGTCTAATAGAGGTTAAACATTTAACATAGAGAAAACCTACGTTTTATTAATACATTTTAAATAACATATAAATAAACCTTTAATAAACATACCTATTATCCTCCGTATGCGTGGGGAACTTGGGGAAGAACGCAATAATAAGCGCGGCTACCGCTTCCGGCGTAGTTGACAACGTGGCCCGACATCCTCCCAAGAATAACAATCCTATCGTGCAGTGTACTGCCATCTGTAAAAAAATGTATTGTTATCTATCTAGATAAAGTCTTGTTATCTCAAGAACGGCTTAACCAATTTGGCTGAACGGTACTTTCGATTTAATTTAGTGGTAATATGTGGCATGTCTATCAATTTGGGCTGAGTACGTCTAACAAAGCGTGTGCGCGCGTTTTTACTCCTGTTGTGTGTGTGTGTGTGCGTGCGTGCGTATTTGTATCGTTAAGTGTACGTGCGCTATGTTTGTGTATGCTTATTGTTATCCGTGTATCTGTTAATTTACGCACGTATACACACACTTGCATCTATGCACGTGCATGTATAGATGCAAGTGTGTGTATAGATGCACTTGTGTAATGAAGAAGCACGTGTGTGTATAGAGGTACGTGCATGTATAGATGTAAGTGTGTGTGTAGATATACGTACGTATGTAGAAGCGTCTGTATGTCTATCTGTGTGTGTGTGTGTGTGTGTAGAAGCGTCTATCTGTTTTACTACAAATAAACTTTGGGCAGGGTTTAACTTTAAGCGCGGGTTCTCTTTAATCTGGATTTGTCGTATTTCACATAAACAAGACGTATTAAAGTGACAGATCCCTGGTTAAAGTTACTGTGTTCAAATTGTTTTGTGGTAGAGCGTGGTTCTATGACGTAATGAAATACGAATATAATATTTATTAGACATCTTTACTCGACCAAAGTCGGCAACAACCCCGCAACTGCTTATGTCCGTTATTTAAATGACGATCAAAACAACTATTCGAGTGGAGGCAGGTGATATTTGTGTTGTTTTGATCGTTATTTTGAATATGACATGAAGTATAATTATTATTTGATAAATGATCATTAATACTTTTATCCAATTGATTATTTTTAAAATAATTAATTAAGTTCATCAATTGATTTACTTTTAAAATATAATTTTATCGTTAAATTAAACGCGCTATCGTATATGTATATCTATCTGTAAGTGTGTATATCTGTTAGTGTGTGGGTACGCACCTGTGCCCCATGTGTGAGTGGTGCGCGCTCCGGTCTCGCGGCGCCGCGCGCGGTGCGCGTGCGCAGCCGCCGGCACACGCGTAGCACTGGGATATCTCCGCGACCCGCCATTATCTGTGGGGACCGTGTAAATTGTATGTGAAAATGTACTAAATTAAATTTTGATTAGCTTATAAGACATTTTAAATAAATAAAATAAATAAATCATTTATTTGCATTTAAACATGGTATTTCAAGGTGTTATAATTTACAATATAATAAAATGTGTAAGAATGTCTGTCATACATGCTTACCAGTGTCAATTTACATGAAATTTTGAATCATTTTTTTTTCCTAGAATCGATTAAAATAGAGGTATAAGACTCTGGTGGAACTTGCAGAGGATTAATGTAGAAATTAAAGACATTTACGGATTTTCAACGCCGATTTACTCATTATACAGTTGACCCGACGTTTCGCACACTTTACAGCGTGTAGTGTGTAAACATGCAAATTGCAATATATCCTAATTGTTGCATCATTAATTATTAGGTACACATGTAACCCAATTATATCGATATTTAAGCAATAATTAATACGAATAAAGGTGCAGTCTTAATCATGATCTTGTTGTTTTAATTCGTCTCCTAATACACTCCGTACAAGCGAACGTGATCACGGGGAGTATCCCCGTCGGCAATCTCTAAATGAATACTCGTGTAGAATTAAATAAGAATAATTATTTAATATTTTATCTTCATAAGGAGGATTATTATTTCTCATTTTTTTTAAGCAGTTAGATCTCACCATGCCAGCAGCAAGCAAGCACACACAGCACGTGGCCTCCAATGTCGCAGCCCCCGCTAAATCCGGGGCTCCGGCCCAGGCCGCATCGAGCCTTCGCACAAAGTGTAACGCTGTGTCCCGGGCCTCCTCGCAGCCCGAGCCCGCGTACCGGAGCCCGAGGGCGAAGCACGCGCCCGCTATTATGTTGCAATAGGCTTGGCTGCGAAGATACGTTAATTATAATTAAATCCGTTATACGTTTTAGGGCCGATTTTTCAATCCTTGGATAAAACTTACCCGTCCAATAAAGTATTACTCGATAATATTAAAATGTCACCTGTTAACTGACAAATACTGGCAATAAGAATACATTTCATAAATGGTAGTTTAATACGTTATTCTACGAATAAGTTTTAACCAAGGATTGAAAAATCGGCCCTTAAAGTAATATGAAAATACTAACAAGTGTAACTCAGACTCGCGGCACTAAAAGTTACATACATCCGTAAGTGCTGCAAAAAAAAGTTCACCCATTCGATTTATAACCACGCGAAACTGTTGTTTTACCTTCAATTTATAATAATCGGAAATAATTTGGAAAATCCAAAAGTGCACGCCTCATCATTTTTTTTTAATAAATATTTATTAATTATTATTTTTGTTTATTTAATAACAATTAAACCACATCGAATCAGACCCTGAAAAATGAAAGGGTTCTATTCCTGAGCATACTCAAGCGTAAGAGAAAAAAAAAGACTCGATTAGTAAAGTATTTCGGTCGCTATCGTGTTAACAAGAAAAAGGATCCGCACATACAGACACACGGACGTCCAAGACAGAACTTTTTTAAACTGTTTTTTAACTAGTTTAAATAACAAAAATGACATCAAAAATATCATGAACGTTAAAAATAGTGTTTTTTCTTAATATGTGTGTGTATGTATTATCTTACAAGTGCAATGTATGATACATAAAGACATTTTAAGTTTGAAAAATCAGATGTTTTGCGCGAAGTGACAGTAGTACCCACCTCAACGCTTCGCTTATGAGGCGTGCAAAATGTAATTGCTATATGTTGACCAGTATGAATTTGTTGTTAAAATAGTATGATAACTATATGCTAGTCAAATTTAAGATAAGATTTGAAGAAAAAAAAAATTACTCATTTAAATAGTAGTTCATTTATCCAACAGTAAATAATGTCAAAATTGCTAAACCCCTTTCAACATGTATAGGTATATTAAGAAGAGCTGGAACGTCAACACATTTACACATTGCACATGTTAGGCCGGGAGATACTGACACAAAATTTCGGGTCATTTGTAACAGGATGGCGGTCTAGAGGGGTCTTAGTACGCAATGAAAAAAAGAAAAACCGGCCAAGTGCGAGTCGGGCTCGCGCACAAAGGGTTCCGTAGCAGCAAATATAATAAATTACAGTTAAATCAACCTATCTCAAAAACTATAAGAGATACTTTGATCAAACCAAAAATCGTTGAAAGAGTTAATTAGCATGCATCACCTCTATTTTTTTTAGAATTTTATACCCCGTAGTTATAAAAATAGAGGGGGGGGGACATACTTTTTACGACTTTGAGAGCTGATATCTCAAAAACCGTTCACTTTAAGAAAAATGTTTTTTAGAAAACTTTATATCATTTTAAAAGACCTTTCCATTGATACCCCACACGGGTATGTACATCGAAAAAAAAAATTTCATCCCTCAGTTACATGTATGGGGGGCCCCACCCCCAATTCTTTTTTTTACTATTTAGTGTCATATTTTTGTAGCGGTTCATACAACACATATTCCCATCAAATTTCATCACTGTAGTACTTATAGTTTCCGAGTAAATCGGCTGTGACAGACGGACAGACGGACAGACGGACAGACGGACATGACGAAACTATAAGGGTTCCGTTTTTGCCATTTTGGCTACGGAACCCTAAAAATGATGGTCAGAACGCTGGTACCGGCGGACTAGTCGCGTGGGCGTTAGTCACACTCGTCGGATAAATAGCGAAAGTCCAACGATTTGTAACACAAATAAACGCACACAGATACACGATAGCCCTTAAAAAAGATGTAGGCGGTAGTGTCATGCCATACTTTTACGATGTGACTTACAGTCCGCCATACCGACGTGAATGCGTTGATTAAAAAAAAACAATTCAACCATTTGTACCGGGCTAACTTTTGCACAGGTAACCATCGTCGTGCAGCCATTTACTAAAATCGCCATGCCATACTTTTCGGGCGATTCCAAATGGTCGCCATACCGCGGAAAATCTGCAAATTTTTGAATTTTTTTTTCTCGCCAAACGATTTGTACCACCCTACATTTTTTTTTCAACAACTCCTGAATGATTATAAATAGAAGTGTGATAATTCCATACCTGTGGGAGGTGGCGAATGTGTATAAGATTTTTTTCTTATTGTAAGATTTTATTCGTAGTTTGAACGATTTGTAGCAGTATGGCACTAATTTTTCCCTCTATTAAAAGTATGGCAAATATAATAATGGTCACGTTGCATCATATACTTTCCAAAAATGCCGTACTGGTACAAATCGCCAATTCTTTTCATTTTTTTTACGTCTTGGCTTAAGTCTTACAATCATCCGCCCCATGTTTGCAATCTGCGATATTTTTTTCTAGGTAGAATTGTATACAAACAAACAGAATATAATGATCCCATACTGTAAAAAATTATTTTACGTATTGTACAGTCGTATTTTTGAAACGTGACGAATAAATTAATTTTTCAAGTATGGCAGCACTTTTTCCCCCTAAGTACTAGAAGTATGACAAATATAATAATGGTCACATTTTATCAAATACTCTCCAAAAATCCAAATGCAATACTGGTACAAATTGTTTGGCGAAAAAAAATTTTTTTTGCAGATTTTCGGCGGTATGGTGGCCATTTGGAATCGTCCGAAAAGTATGGCATGGCGATTTTCGTAAATGTCTGCACGATGATGATTACCTGTGCAAAAGTTAGCCTGGTACAAATGGTTGAATTGTTTTTTTTTTTTTAAATCAACGCGTCGCGTCGGTATGGGGGGCTGTAAGTTACACCGGAAAAGTATGGCATGACACTACCGCCTACATCTTTTTTATGGGCTATCGGTAAATTCTAAAATGTTTGTGTTACAAATCGTTTGACTTTCGCTATTTATCCGACGAGTGTGACTAACGCCCACGCGACTAGTCCGCCGGTACCAGCGTTCTGACCATCATTTTTCTTTTAGTCATTGCGTAATAAGACCTCTGTAGAACCGCCATTCTGTTATCTACAAATGACCCGAAATTTTGTGTCAGTATCTCCCGGCCTATGTATGTGTCATATTTTGCAATTGTTTATAAATACAGGGTGATGTAATTGGTGTAGTACGAATATCTAAAAATCTATGAAGAATTTTTTGATACAGTAAATGGAAGAATTATAGACTATTTTACAGTATTTAATAAAATCATTTAATTTTTTGTTCATTTTCATTAGAAATGTCAATTTTTCTCACCAAGGTGGAAATTTGGATGATAAGGATCTTGTTAGAAAAATATAAATTTTGACTAAAATCGGCATTTTTTTTTTCAAAAATCAAATTACTAATTAATAATCAGAGTTATCACATTATTAAAAAAAATAAGCCAAACTATACACAATTTTAACCTACTTGATGCAATCCTCAAAGATCATGGACATAGTGTATTGCGCCTTCCACCATACCATCCAGAACTCAACCCAATAGAGTTACTATGGGGCATAATTAAAGGGAAAGTAGCATCACAAAATGTGAACTTTAACTTGAAAACTGTGGAAGAATTATTTAGAAAGGAAGCAAATGCTATTAGTCTGGATATGTTTAGTGACGTTTGGAGAAAGACGCGAGAACATGAGGAAAAATATATTCAATTAGAACCAAAAGTAGATAATCACACTGACTCATTTATAATAACATTAAGAAATTCCGACGGCGAGTTCTTCGAGCGATGAAAGTTTCAGTGAAGTAGAAGATTACGATTATGATTAAATAGATTCTTCTTCTTCTCTATAGATACTGCTTTCTGAATTGGTGGTAAATGTTAAAACTGTTAAACTGTTATGACGATTCAAAAGTGCTTCTAGAAGAAGTCTAATTGTATAAATGTTTGAGTTTGAGTTTAAAACCAATAGTGTGAAAATTATACAATAAATATGTAACACATATTTGTTAGCGCGTATTGGTAGGTATTACGTACTTACTACAAATATAATATTTCTTAGATATCTTTACTCGACCAAAGTCAGGACAAGACTGCTCCGCAACTGCAGAAGACGTCCGTTATTTAAATCATTATCAAAACAACCATCCGTGTGTTGGGAGTAGGGTTTGGGAATTCTCGACAATTTCAACGTCCCGGGACACGAGACAGGCTACGATCAAAGTCCCGGGACTTCCCGGGACTTCGAGACTTTTTTTAATTATAAAATTTGAACTTTGATTTCTGGTGAAACGTTCAATAGGGATTTTTTTCGATCGATAAAAAGGGATTTTTTTTAAATCAACATTAATTATCGGTTAAATCAACATTTATTAAACATAAAATATAATCACAATAGTTATAACTTTAATACAACGTCAAATAATTGGTATGTTTATTCCTATAATCACAGATTAACTTTTAATTTAAAACAATTATTAAATATTATTATAATAAAAGAAACTTAGTAACAATCATACTAACTTTAATATCATGTCATAATACTTAATATTAATCATAATTTGGTAATTTTTATAATCACAGATTTGTTTCCTTATCTGTAAAACAGACTTTTGAATCAGTCTTTCAAATTATTAATCAGTTAAAAAAATAAAATTACTTTGATTTTATAAAATAGGGTTTTAAAAAAATCAGAGCATTAACAGCTTTGTCCGACAATCTGCTTTTGATTTTTGTAATAACGCCACCGGACAAGGAAAACACTCTCTCATTTTCAACAGAAGTCGGTTTAATTGAGTTTAAGGCTTTATAAAGTAGTTCTAAAATCTAAATTTTATGTATGAAGTATGTAGACCAAGTAATTATTCATTACAGTAACAGATGGCGCTAGCTAGGCTCATGCAATGCTTTGAAAATAAAAATTAATACAATTCATACGACTATCGTGTCTCGTCTCGAGTCTCGACCCAAAAGTCCCGGGACACGAGACAACGAAATTTACAAAAAGTCCCGGGACTTCGAGACACGAGACGTCCCGGGACCCAAACCCTAGTTGGGAGTGAGCGCACGTGTTATTTGTATTGTTTTTATGACCAGAATTTTAATTATTATTTGATAATTGAATAATTATTAATACTTTTATCCAATTGATTATTATTAGAATAAATAATTAACTTCATCAATTGATTTACTTTTAAATTATAATTTTACAGGTAAATTATGAGAGCTTTCATAATTATATTTGCATATATTTATCTACAACGCACCCATTTTACAATTCAAGTCTAAAATGAAACTAGAGTCGCATTTATTTTTGAACATACTGTAAGTGAAATTGCATAAGTGTGAGTACTGTGAACATGCCAGCTTTCCTTAATTGACCGATAATTATATTTAAAAAGTACTCACTTCATAGCTTCATAGTCGATATTCTCATCAGTAGGTTTGACGAAGCAATACGGGTTTATAGTTGACGGCACCTGACTCTCGACCCACTCCTCTGTAGGTTCGATACTATCCCATAACACTAGACCTGAAAAATAGAGTTGTACATATATAGATTTTGATTTAGAAAAGAGTTGTTACTCAAATAGTGCTTTACGCCATTTTTTAAACATGAACGCATAGCGGTAAAAATACGAGGAGATTCGAAAAAAAGCACTTAAAAATCTAGAAAATTACTGTTTTGGTATCTTTGAATAGAAACCGTCAAAGAAAACTCACAACTAAATAAAAGTGGAACTAGTGAATTATGTGTTTCTTAACCCGCCAGCACTCGCGCCTCAAGAAATTACATCAGCACTCGCGTGTAGAGCATTTTGCTCACGTTTATGAATGTCAATAAATGCAAGTTTCATCAAAAAATATTAATAAAAAAATATTTTATTCAATAAAATACACATTATTTATTCTACAAAATATATATTCAAAGAGTTAACAATATTAATCTTTTTTATTTTAATTAACAATCATAGACACTAATTTGCCAGTCTTGTAAGGCAGTCTTCCGGAAAAAATTGGACAAAAAAAAACTTTTCAAAAAATAACTTAACTAAATATAAATAACTAATCTTCGTCGTATACGCGAGCTTTACACATATCACATACTGTACGACTATGCTCGGTACATAAAAATTTTTGGCAGTAAATGCAGCTCTTTTTGGTCTTGCGATTTTTGCGTCTTGGGCAAACCGGGCAGATACCAGTTGGTTTTTCGTCTTCTGGTAACGCAGATTCTGCTAAAAAACGTTTCAACACTTGCTGAAGAGGATATGAAATATTTTGGAAGGTGCTTCTTCTTTGGATATGTGGCTGTGTTAGTTGAAAAGCTAGTTGCTTCAAGTAGTCTCTGCGCTTGATGATTATACCCGTATTTTCTTTGTAAATGGTTTGACTGTTGATTCCGATTTCCGGCTATGTTTAGGATCGTGAAAAATAATCTCAGCGACCATCTACATGCCACTCTTGCCACAGAATACTCTTCTTTTGGTCGATTCACAACATCAACACCTCCTTTCGTTTTATTATAAAAGGTGATAATTTCTGGTTTCACGGTAGTTCCAGTTGTTGGATCGATTCTGTCGTCGTTATGAAGTGTACTTATCATAAGAACATTTTTTTTTATTCTTTTTGTTTGGTACGTAAGACACCAGAACCTTGCTCTTATGAAAACCAAAGATACTACTAAGTTTTGGTCTAAAATAAAATAAAATTTGTTCATCCCTTCGATCATGATCCATCTATAATAGAAATACATAATAGATTACATTTCAGTAATATAAAATCATAATATTACATAAAAGTAGCAGTAAAACTGTCCCTAAGATGAAAAAAAAATAAAGTCATGAGTAAAAAAAGTACTTGCGTCGATACCCGCGCGATGAGCAATACGCCGCCTGATGGTACACGGCGCAACAAACCACCTCGTCCAAGTGACTGGCGCACACTGTCGAGAAGTGAACTGCATACAGGGGTAGGAGACGGAACAAAACTCAGCTACCAAATGAACGATGTACGTACGAATAATTTTGACAAAATGGCGCGTGTTTTAAATTTACTGTGAGCAAAATGCTCATAGCGCGAGTGCTCGCGGGTTAAACAAAAATCTTAACTATAAAATGCAGTTCCATCAAGATGTAAAGTATAAATTATAAAGAACTTCACTTCTGACACGTGTGCTCGGCACAGCCCTTTCTATATTTTATGAAGTGAAAATTTCTTTAGCGGCGTTGAGCACTTTTTCTGTAATGGGTATAAAATCTTAAACTCGCGTCAAAACACGTGACCTGATCGAAAAAGCATAAGACGGATACCATTCCAAAATATCAAACATGCTCAACGTTAATAATCAAGTTTTCACTTCTGCCGGCACTCCCGGAGTGCAACCCGTCTTTTTTTTTTTATTCCTTACCTCTAGATATAACCCGTAACATAAGCAGATCGGGCCTCACAAAGTCCAGCATATATGCAGTGCTGGGGGGCTCCAACCACTCAGCGAGGGCCTGGTTATTGGACTGCATGTAAATCAGCCCCAGGGCAAGGGTAGCCCCCGGTGACGTCACGTCAAGGTTCACTGTAGTACCCTCACGGATCGCGAAGGACCCCTGTTTGTACTTGTCTTTTTGGTTGCCTGGAAGGTAGATACGGATGTATTCTTTTTATAGAAGTTGAGATAGTATTTCTCGATATACTGTATTGATTTTGAGGAAAATTGCACTGTTCTGTAGCAATATTGCACAGTAATGAATAATTGAATGATGTTAACGTAAAACAGGTGTCTTTTTTCCTGTAAACACCTACTTCATTCACACTGACACAAACATGTGACGCATTAATTCACACATAAATGACATAAGTGGCACAACGACACACATGATACTGACACATCTAAAGCCGATACACAAGTGGCAAATACACTTGTACATCACGAAATAGTATAAAACAAAGTTGCTTTGTGCCGTCTGTGTCTGTTTGCTTAGATATTAAAATTTACGCAACAGACAGAGTAATAATTTTTATTTACATACATTTGTGTATGAGAAATTAATTAAGTGATACAGTCAGACATATTTTGTATTCTTTTCTTTCTTAATTTACACTAAAATGTATAAGCATAATATTGTTATCCGTTCAAATATATATGTATGATCGTTGTAATTTCCTTTAAGCAAAAAAAAAAAATGATTTTATTATCATAGCAAATGAACATAAACATCTCACCATTCCCCCGTCTATCCCCCCCCAGCATATACGTCCGCAGAGTGGGTGCCAAGTGCCCCAGGTGCGGCCTGTCCCCGGCCCGCAGGCACACGCAGCCGAGCGCCAAACCCGCGGCTAGAGCGTAGCCCTCCCGCTCTACGCAGTTCTCCATTTCTGGGCCTGGCGGTTTGCCTGTAAATTTATTGTCTAATTAGTTTACCAGTGAAATGTGCATTGGTATCTATCGTTTTATTCATTCTCAAAAGGGACTAAGACAGACGTGGCGTCACATTAGAGCGACTTTATGATATGATATTTGTGTCTGGAGAAAGTTAGGAAACCAGAAAATTAAAATTATTTCGACAAAATTTTAATATCTTTTGGTAATATGGCTAATAATGTACACAAGCAGGCCCACGCCCAGCACTGCGGCCACCAGGATGTGCTGATGTCCAGCTCCACTCACCGATCTCCCGCAGCAGCACCTGCGCGTAGTGGTCGTGCGCGGTGCGCTGGTACAGCAGGCCCACGCCCAGCACTGCGGCCACCAGGATGTGCTGATGTCCAGCTCCACTCACCGATCTCCAGCAGCAGCACCTGCGCGTAGTGGTCGTGCGCGGTGCGCTGGTACAGCAGGCCCACGCCCAGCACTGCGGCCACCAGGATGTGCTGATGTCCAGCTCCACTCACCGATCTCCCGCAGCAGCACCTGCGCGTAGTGGTCGTGCGCGGTGCGCTGGTACAGCAGGCCCACGCCCAGCACTGCGGCCACCAGGATGTGCTGATGTCCAGCTCCACTCACCGATCTCCCGCAGCAGCACCTGCGCGTAGTGGTCGTGCGCGGTGCGCTGGTACAGCAGGCCCACGCCCAGCACTGCGGCCACCAGGATGTGCTGATGTCCAGCTCCACTCACCGATCTCCCGCAGCAGCACCTGCGCGTAGTGGTCGTGCGCGGTGCGCTGGTACAGCAGGCCCACGCCCAGCACTGCGGCCACGAGGATGCCGTGCTGGATGTCCAGCTCCACGCTGCTGGCCGGCAGCAGCGCCTCCACGTGGATGCTGAGCATCTTCGTCGCTTGCACGTCCATTGTGCCTGCCGACCGATACATATGTCACGATTTGAACAAACTGTTAAAGCCTCAAACGTATTTTAAACGCGATTTATTCATTATATTATTGTCCCGACATTTCGCACACAGCTACAGGAAACACGTGTTACACGGGCATACATGAGACACAAACACGATTTACACGGGCATACATGTGACACAAACACGTGTTACACGGACATACATGTGATACAAACACGTGTTACAAGTACATACATGTGAAACAAACACGTGTTACAAGTACATACATGTGACACAAACACGTGTTACAAGTACATACATGTGACACAAACACGTGTTACAAGTACATACATATGTGACACTGACATAAACACGTGCATACACACAAGAAGGCCTTCAGTTTTTTTGCAATTTATTGGTGCATTGAGCAATGGTGACCTTTGAAGTACTGAAACAATTTTTTTTTCAGTAATTTCTTCCTACCTGAAAAGTGGTCAAAAATAATCATTCTAAGATACTTTAAACCTACCTCTATAAGTAGCAGCTAGACCCAATAACAATCCGATGCTGATCATCTCATGGCATTTGACGAGATACTCATACATGTTCATATATGGCATGTCCTTCAAGTGACCGTTCAACCCTAAAGCTAATAGAAATCCCGCGTGTTCTGTTGACATGTCCTGCGTGCCCTAAAATATTTGGAAAATGTTATAAGAAATGCATAGAAAACCATCCCACCATGTATACTATTTACTACTATAGATTTTACGGAAAATAAACTAACAATAAAAACTGACCGAAGCAAAACTCTGCTAAAGCGCATGTATTAGGCAGTTTTCTAATGAGTGTATGAGTAATAGACTTGCAACATTTCTGCACGTAACTTATAGGACACCTTTTCTCTTGTTATTTGTTCTTTGGCATCATTATTATGATATTTGTAATATTATGTAAAATTAAAATGTAGGTAATATTGACATGTTAGCAACTATGGAGTTTCTTGTCGGTTCTTCTCCATAGATACTGCTTTCCGTATCAGTGCTAAATATTAAATCAGTTATGACGATGCAATAATGCTTCTAGAAGAAGTCTAATTGAATTAATTAATGTTTGAGTTTGAATTTTAGTTACAATTTTTTCTAACTTTTCACATTTCTCCTCATTTTTGTCAGTGTTTTGAATGTGTATGTGTGTTTTAAGTGAAATTTCTTTCTTTCACAACTCACCCTGGGTTTATTATAAATGATCCAACTGGAATCTATATTGGAGCCCGTCATGGGGACCAAAGCAAGGCCCGCAGCGACCCCATTATGGAAGGTGGGCCACAATAGGCAGTGGGGGGAAGTGTCACTTGCACTAAGGTTTATTGTGTTCGAGCGTGGGGGGGGACCGCGCCCGGATACACATAGTTTTGGTAATGTGAGCGGCTCCGTGGGGGAACAGGGCAGACTGCGGAGGGTTAGCATCCCCCTGGAAATTGTAATAGGTTAGCATTCCCCTGGAAATTATAATAGGTTAGCATTCCCCTGAAAATTGTAATAGGTTAGTATTCTGCTGAAAATAATGTATTTAATGTTTTGAAAATAATATCAAATAGTTAAATATAGGAGCATGAGTATATGCAAATAGTAGTTAGTAAGTAGTTTTAGTACTTAGAATTTTTATTATATGAAAATTCATATTTTAACAAATTCTAATTTTCTCTACCAATTTTATCTGTATTATTCGCAGAAAAAACTATATTTTTTCTGTTAAAGATGGGCTCAAACACAGTTTTCTAAATTTTCTACATAATAGGTGGTTGATTGTTTATACGGCAGAGCAAACATCGGGGTAGGTGGGCCTTATGTTTAGTAGATACCACAAAAATTATTTGCTAAAAACTTTTATTATATTCTTTAAAAAAAAGTTTTGAATTACATATAAAAATACATCAAAAAAGAGCTTTTTATATCGACTAAAATAATACCTTCCAACCGGCAAAGCCATAGTCCTTGTTCCCATCGCATACAAATACTTCTCTTGTTCTTCAATAAAGTCGTGATCCGATATCTCAGGCCTTTGCAATAAATGTATCGTCACTGGTATCGACGATTGCAGGAGGCTGTACACTTCATCCATTCTGAAATAAGTTTTTTAAGTTTATTAACAGCTTTCTATGTTAATTTATCGTATGTTAGGTATTTTTAAGTTAAATTTTAATCGGGCGCTGGGGTTTTTGTGTAATATCAGAAACATACTCTGAAATATTTGTCCGATTGTCAGCTTTTGTTCACATAGCCTTTCAACTTTGCTGCTACGTGTTGATTTGAAAAAAAAAAATCACAATTTTTTCAAAAAATAGCCCCTATTCACACATAAATAAGTGCCAATTCATATGAAAATCATTCTCAATATAATATTTTTCAAAAATAACCCCTATTCCCATAGACCTAAGGTCTAAATCCTCACCTATGATCCCTCGGATATAGCAAACGCAACAATTTAGTGTTCATATGCTCCATGCCAGTGGCCTCGTCTTCATTAGTTTTAGTGGTTGTTGGTTGAGGCGCCTCCATGGGATTGATCTGTTGCGAGTATGCTGTTTCTTTCTCTAACACTTCGAGGGCTAAGGCTGGAAATAAGATTATACGTAAAATTTATTTATTTAATTAACCATTTATTGTACCACACCATTTAACATTACAATGTACAATATAGATATATTTGTATGGATGCGAGGTAAAGTACAAAAGGTGACCTTATCGCTGAAAAGCGATTTCTTCCAGGCCACCTAAGGTAGAGGATAAATATATAATACATATTAATGTAACGCGGTAAAATGTATTGAAGTGCTAGCTAGTGTTTAAAATATTGCTTAATGATTGGCCAGTAAAGATGGCTTATCTTTAGAAGAATATTTTATAAATTTGCAGAAAAAGAAGAATATTCCCGAGAATTGACTTTAATCGTCTGCTAAAATCGCCATAAGTATTAATCTACGTTTGGTTTATTTTTAACATTAAATTTTTACATATATTTTAGAGCTGACCTGGAAACGAATACCAATTTAACACACAACTTCAACACTAAGTTAAACATACTGGTGACTCACTCCAAGAAACGTAAGACACAACGAAAATAAATAAAACATACATAATCCCAGAGTTAGAGACGCAATTAAAAAGTATTATACTCACATTCCATATACTCATCCGTAGACTTAATCGTCTCAGCGATTTCCGCCTGCAAAGCCAGATCCTCCCTCATGGCCAGTCTATAAGCCTCTAGCGGCCAGTCCACGGGCGGGTCCGCTTTGCATCTACTGAATATGGTTATCAGCATCAGCCCCACCGCTGGGGGAAGGTTGTCAACGTCGCGTAGGCTTATACCTGGCGATTGGGATTATTTGTGATATTAATTTAGGGGTTGTTTTAATGTAGAGGTGGAGGAAAATCTAAAAACATTCTATTCTTTATCACTTGCTGTAAATGCTGAGCAAAAATCAGTTTAACATATTATGTATTAAGCATTTAGTTACATGTGAATATATTACTATTGTAGATTTTTAACGTTGTAATTTTTAATAAACTTTCTTTCTTTCTTTCTAATTTTCACACGTCACTGTGGATATTTACCCCACTCACAAGTCAGCTTGTCGTTCATACGGCACTGTGGATATTTACCTCACTCACACGTCAGCGTGTCGCTCGAAGAGAACGGCAGATACGTACCTCACCTCACCACTCCCACTCACCTGAGTATGTGTGAGTATATCGTATTTCATTCGTACGCCGGCGTTTACACATAAGATTACTTATAAGTTTATGAGGACGGATGGTTTGTTACTCTTTGACCGATTACAATGAAATTTGGTAGCTGAAGACCCAGAATAAGGAAGACCAAGAATAATAGGCTACTTTTTATCCTGGAAATCCTACAGGAACGGGAACTATGCGGGTTTGTCTTTCGAAATCTAGTCACTGTAAACACGTACCCCTATGGCAGGCCAGCGTAACGGCGCGGCAGTGCGGCGCGGCGCCGGCGGGGTGCGGCGCGCGCGGCGTGCTGCTGGCCGGCGCGCCCTCGCCCGCGCACACGGACCGCACCCCCGCACCGCGCCCGCAACCCCCCGCGCACAGTATCTGCACGTATAGACGTGTAAATACAGAATACACGCAAAAAATGAGTGATTAAGATTTTTTAGCTCTAGTAACTATTTTGATCAGTTTAGTGCAGAATACAACGAAGAGTTTTTAGTCCTATCGGAACACTCGTCAAATGTGTGCATACCTTAGTTTAGGTGTAGAATGTATATTATCAATATTCATACTCAACGCGATTTCTATAACATGATATTAAATTATGTAGTTAAACAATAAACACGTACCTCAATAATATCCCGGGACAGATCATTGACTTGCGGCATATATGGGTAGTATCCATCGTCGATGTCCTTCATCAGCGAGTCCAAATACCCAAATATACTTGGCGGTTGCGCATTAAAATAATTAGGTTGAACCAATTTCTTCAACACCTCCTCACATAGATGGGACTCACATTCGCCAGCATAACAGAATTCCGCTGGAAAATCCAGCCAATAATGATCGATGTATTTCTCCAAACATAAATCTCTAGCGATGCGATATAAAAACGTGGATAGGTGTTTCAAATCGCTCCCCAGTAGAGTGTTTAATTTGAAATCTTCATATAGCAAATGGAATGTATAAAACACGTGCACTGTGTACGGAAACAAGAGGGAGTTGGCATTAAATTCCATCGGTTTGTCTATATCGACTTTTTGGTCTTTCTCTTCGCTTTGCAGTAGCGGTAAGTTCAGCATATTTGATAAGGGCAGGCCGATCACTTTGTGCAGTTTGGAGTTCAATAAATAGTCCCAATCGTCTTGAGTGCCGTCGCTGGACGTTCTTTGCTTTTTGGTGGCGACTTCCACTTCTTCATCTGTTAGTTTTTGGGATTTATCTACGTCGTATCCAATTAGCGAGAGCATTAGGTTAAGGAACATATCCCATTCTTGGTCTGGTGTTAGATCCTGTGAGCCGGGTGCGTTTCGTATGCCGTACCATTTGATGATAACCTGGAGAGGAGAAAAACACGTAAAGAATGATTTGTACTTATGTGCATATTTTTTATTTATTTTTTTTTACAAAGAAAAATATATGAATATTGTTTTCAATAATAATGATGATGATGATATTGTTCATGAAATTAATAATAATTCCATAATTCCAGGGCCCTGGTGAAAGCGCCCAACGACCGGGCGAGTTTATACGTTCGCTAGCTATGCAGATACTGAGCCATTCTACGCACGCGCGGCCTGTGGATAGAGAGCATAGCGTACGGGATGTGGATGGGAATAGGTGGGTGTTTTTTTATGTCAGAGCAAGCAAAGGAGCAGGTGGGCCACCTGATGTTAAGTGGTCACCACCGCCCATAAACACTTGTAACACTAGAAGTGTTACAGGTGCTTTGCCGGCCTTTTATGGACAAATAAGCTCTTTTCTTGAAGGCCCCAATGTCGTACGCGGTACGCGGAAGGAAGTTGCGGGTTTACTTTTATCAGTCGTAAAAATTTCCAATTTTAGGAAGATTAGAAAAATGATTTTAACAATAGTTAGGGAAATTTCGATTTACAGAAAAATTACGATGTCAGGAAAAATTTTTATAAGTCAGGAAAATTTCCATAAGTCGGGAAAATTTAAGACAGGAAAATTTCCATAAGTCCGGAAAATTTCTATACGTCAGGAAAATTTATATAGATAAGGAAAATTTGTATAAGTCAGGAAAATGTTTATAAGACAGGAAAATTTCCATAAGCAGGAAAATGTCTTTACGTCGGGAAAATTAATATAGATAAGGAAAATTTCCATAAGGCCGGAAAATTTCTATACGCCTGAAAAATTTGTATAAACAAGGAAAATTTCTATACGCCAGGAAAATTTCCATGAGAAAGGAAAATTTAAGACAGGAAAATTTCCATAAGTCCGTAAAATTTCTATACGTCAGGAAAATTTTTTGAAGCCAGGAAAATTTCTATACGTCAGGAAAATTTCTATAAGCCAGCAAAATTTCTATGCGTCGGGAAAATTTCTATAAGGCAGCAAAATTTCTATAAGGCAGGGAAATTTCTATATGCCAGGAAAATTTCTATACGTCAGGAAAAATAGTAGTATTTTTCCTGACGTATAGAACCGATTACAATGAACTATGCGGGTTTTCCTTTGAAAACGCGGGCGAAGCCGCGGGCGGAAATCTAGTATGTTATATAATTTCACTTGATAAAATCAATAATTGCTAAAAATTGCTGCTGATATTTTTAGCGAGTCATCCATAGCGTAACTTTGTTCAGATCCGGCCCGAAGGACCACAATCTAATTTTTTCTCTGTGACGTCACAGTGCGGCTGACGTCACGCTCACCTGCACGGTGAGGTCGGGCGGCAGCGCGGTGGCGAGCGCGGCGGTGCAGCGCGCGAGCAGCGGCGCGCACGCGGGCGGCGGCAGCGACACGCGGTACAGTGACGTCACGCTCACCTGCACGGTGAGGTCGGGCGGCAGCGCGGTGGCGAGCGCGGCGGTGCAGCGCGCGAGCAGCGGCGCGCACGCGGGCGGCGGCAGCGACACGCGGTACAGCTGCCCGGCGCCAAACATCACGCTCAGCCGGTTGCCGGCCGCGTCGCAGAGCCCGCGGATACCCGGGTGCCCTTAACGGAACGACATAAGTAAAAATTCAAATCCAAATTTCATTGTAATAAACGTAGAAGATATTGTGCTGTGAGTTGTGACAAACTAGGACGGACGGACTGAACGATCTTATAAGGGTTCCTTGTCCGACTACGGAACCCTAATAAAACGAACATCCATACATCTATCCTCACAAACTTTCGCATTTATAATATTAGTATGAAGTAGAATCAGACACAATATGTACTTCAAAGAGAAAAAAAAATGATAGGTATCAAATTAAACGGTCAAAAAATATCTTGACCATATAAAAAAAAAACTAAATTATAATTTATATCAGGCCGAAATTTAACGGAATCTCAAGCAGATTTTTTCATAAATTGAGTTTTAGAAAGCAAATGCAGCAACCGAAAAAACTTTATTTGCAATTTTTTTTAAAGTCATCAAACATACCCATAGTTTCCTTCTGCTCTATTCTAGAAACTGACGAGTGAGGTACAGGCGACAATAAATGCAGAGCTGAATCATCAAATGTCGTATTATCACATCTAGTCGGTAACAGACTACTTCGGCGAGGAAATGGTGACTGGAAAGTCGATCGCTTAGTGTAAGGGGAGTCTATTAATCTAGCGAGCACTCCGCCTACATGGACCTGAAATTTTGAGAAATATTTGGTCATTGGAAAATAGACTTTATGATAATATGTATAAGGTACTGTTTTATTTAGCGCGGAAGTGAATAGAAAGGATGAAGAAGCAGTAAGGTGATAATATCAATTGCATACTGTAGAATATTCATTGAAACCAATTTTAAAACGTTGAAACAATTAGAAATGCACATAAATAACAAATTCAAAGCCAAAATCGCATAAAAATAATTTTAACTACTCCCACCTTGCCAACAAAATTGTTTCCAGACTGCAGAATAATATTTCCCATTTCGTCAATCAATGCCATCATTTTCAAATGCTCCAACACCACTGCGTCTTTGGCCATTACGGACGAAACCCAACCTACTATTATGTTTGTTTTAGACGTCTGTCCGTGACTATGAGATTTCTTCAACCGCATTATTTGTAATTTGCTCACCCCCTCCACTTTTACCATAAAGCATAGATAATTATGACCAACCAAGTCTGTGTGTAGAAACGCCTTTATATCTTTGGGATTCTCTATGGGATCGCGGCGTATAACTTGACTATCTGTGAATATGTGGTCAATACACACATCGGGGTATAAGGGTAGTGATGGAGGATTTTGTATCATCGTATTTGCTAACATCGATGTAGAACTAGCCTGGCCGATAGACGCGTGTGGTGATAACCCTTGCTGGTGAAATATATTAGCCATAGGACTATTCTGTCTCGATCTGGTTGGCGTTAAAGGTCCCTTTTTGGAGTGGAAAGGGCTGCCAGTCCAACTGTTCATAGATTTTCCCATACTTTGCATTGGACTGTTTACGAAATCAACTGACTGGCTGAACACAGTCGAATTCATGTTCGAGCACATAGCTAGACATTCATCCCGTAATGCTCTTCGTAATTTCCATAACGAATGCGTTCCTAACTTCCAATCATATAGCAGTATGATACTGGGCTTCGAACTGACAAATATTATTTGCAAATCGCCATCATTATAGTATTGTAAACCTTGTGAGGGCGATTTCATTAGTATCGGTGTGACTTCATCTAACGGATGGCTGAGAGAAAAGCATGTGGGTAATGGACAGTCTGGATCATATCCAGATATGGATTCTGCCCGCAATTTTGCGCTCATTTGCGACTGTTTGAATGTTCTAGACCTCGAAAAGGAACTATTATGAGATTCATTTAGTTTAGAAAACGATACTGGCAATGTGGAATTATGTAGAATAGGCGGTGTTTCCTTTTCGAGAAGCACTCCGTATTTCATGGGCCATACTTTTTTGACTTGGAAAGGTATGCTGGTTATATATTCTCTGCCATCCATAGCATATACCCTCATGCATTTGTTGTCTACAAGTAATATTGATGGCATAGTTTTGCTTTTTATGTGTTCTGTATTGTCTTCTATCTTTATGTTTTTCTTGGAATCGCCTATTTGTGAATTCAGTGCGTCTATGAGCATAGTGTTGTTTATGTCTATGTGAAAGTCTGCGAATGCGGCGTGTTTGATGGGATTGTCCATGGTGTAACAAGCTATGGTTTCTCGTTGTTCAGAGGCTGATGTTTTTGAACCAGGTGTTGAGATCAGTCCTATTATATAAGAAAAATATATATCTATAACATTGAAATCATTAGTAACATATTTCTCTTAACTGTTAAAATAACATGTTGCTAATTTAAAAAACGTGGTAAGGAAAAAACGTTAACTGTAAAATCCTTGATATCAAACTTAAAACCTTTTCATTCATTTAAACTTAAGTTTTTACATTCCAATTATATTTGATACTAGCTTCCGCCCGCGACTCCGTCCGCGCGAATGTCGGTCTTCGCGTGGATGGTTTTATTTCTCCATTTTGAGTAACTCTGACAGTAACATCTTATAAATATCTATTGGACTCAAATACGGCTAGGCCTATAATAATACCCAACGTGTGTTCGCTGTTCTACAGAACAATGTCTATGGATAAAACTGAAAAATTAAGATTATTTTTTTTCTTCGTATTTTTTCAGGATAAAAAGTATCCTATTTTACGCCCAGGATAATAAGGTATAATTATACCAAGTTTCATCGAAATCGAACCGTTAGTTTTCCCGTGATGTCTTCACATACAGACAGACAGACAGACAGACAGACAAAAAATTTTTAATCACATATTTGGGTTCGGTATCGATCCAGTAACACCCCCTGCTATTTATTTTTTCAATATTTTCAATGTACAGAATTGACCCTTCTACAGATTTATTATATGTATAGATGTAATGAATTCTTCATAATTAAATAATTGTGAATTTTCATTGTAAAATAAAAAAAAAATCTGTGGCATTCGGGGACTGCCGCGGTAAAGCTATTGCATGCTATGCCTTCAAGCCACACCTCCGTGCCCGTCGGAGTGGGGAGCGTGAGGTTTTTTCGTTACGGAATTTCTGGATTCGGTCCCCGCACTCAAGGCCCGCGATAGAAGCTATGCAATAGCTTAAAAAAATGTCTGAACCAATCTTGTGTTTTAGTAGTAGTAGAGAACTATTAACCTAAATCTTACCTTTAGACCATACAGCAGTACACCCCTTCACATACAATTCTTCTTCATAATAACAGTCTGTTTTTGGATTAAGAGGTTTCTTGTTTGATTGTGTTGTTTGTGCGCTATTTAGGTTAAATTTTTTGGACATATTACTGGAGCTATTCGCACTGCCAGCTCTGGAAGGACCAGGTTCGTCTTTCTTTAGCCCGCTCATGAGTTCCGACTTGATGGATATATTGAAGTCAGTTTTGAGTCGACTCGGAGGTCGAAACGAATCAAAATCGTATTTTGACTCTTTAGAGGATTCTGGCTCTATGTCTTCTGCCTCTGAAATTGGGAATGATGTATTGAAAATTAAAGTCTATGAAGTGATTTTGGTTGTTGGTTGATTTATTTAAAACTATCGCTCTGCCATGGCTTCACACAGCTAATTAATAAAAATTTAATAAAAATATGTGTACATAAATCTTAGTATATGTTTCGAGTTAATTAAGTAAAGAAAACTACCTATGCAATTTTTTAGTCTAAGTTTAGTAGTGTTGTGATGAATTGTAGCAAACTAAACAAACTTTTGTAGAAACCAGAAATTACGAAAACTAAATAATAGTTTTCGAACGAAAATAAGTCTATCATGTTGTTGCATCAAGAGGACAAAGTATAACCTAAATAAACTTTCTTATTCTAATTGAAGTATTATAATTTATTTTTTAAAATAAAAGAACACATATTGTGGCATAAATATGTAAACAATAAGACAATAAACCGTTGCTTCTCTTTTGGAACGCAGCTATGTATTCTGAAATCATAGTAAGTACTTTGTTTTATTCTTAAAGTATTAGCTTTCGTAGTGCATGCAATGTTAGGAGTATTTTAAGTGACTGTGAAAGAATTATTCAAATGACTTCAATATATTCGAGCTTATTAGTTGCAAACAAAGAAAAAAAACTAATCTTTTCTTTATAATATTAGATTAGATAATAATATTACTTATAACTTAATAATGTCGCAAATACATATATACATATATCTAGATGTTAACATATTTTCTTAGAAACAATATTTTTTATATTAACTATCATGATTACACATTTTTAAATTTTTTTTTTGTGTGGTGTTTCTCAATGTTAGCCAGAAGGGTTTCTACATTTTAACGCGGACGTGTGGGCGAACTGAAGTTTCACCCTGGTAGCGACATGCGCAAGGGCGTCCCCCCGCCACGGGGATCTCGAACCTCGGCTTGGGCTGTCGCGTGAGTGGAGGAGGCCAGAAGGGCCCTAATCGGACGGGTTTTAAATATTAGTTTGCTCAGAAAACTATAGGTGGGAAAAATTGCCATGCAAAGTACATAAGTAATATAAAATAACTAGCTTCCGCCCACGACTTTGTACGTGCATCCCTGTTTTTCCCCGTTCTCGCAAGAATTTCGGGAAATTCTTTCTTGGCGGAGGCCTACGTCCTAACATCTACCTGCATGCCAAATTTCAGCCCGATACGTCCAGTGGTTTGGGCTGTGCGTTGATAGATCACTATATCAGTCACCTTTGAGTTTTATATATAGAGACTAACAATAAAACTGTTACTTGTAGTTTTTACCAGCTTTTATCAAAATAAACTTCCAAGTGAACAAATACTATATCTTTACTTTACAATTTTAAAGGTAAAGAAACTAGCAAACCACCTGTGGCTTCACCCACATGGTCAAAGAAAAATTCCCATAGGAATGAAATGTTTCACTGCAATAAAATGTACCTTATCACTCTCTAGCCTCTTTACTATATTATTTAGTCACAAATAGGCTTGTCGTTGCGACAAAACCATTGCTGTTTAGACAAACAAAGACATTTTCACACTTATGATATAAGTAAGGATTTAACGCTGTAAAAGTGTAAAGTTCTCATGGAATTTACCTTTTGCCTTGTAGTACACTTCTCTGATCGTCCACCATTCTTGTTCTTCTTCATCTTTGTGGTCTGCAACACTATCGTCTTTTATGGCGACATTTGTTAACTTATACAGCAATGTGCTTTCTGACAAAGACACATTGTGGCCCTTGTTGTAAATCTTTCCAGGATGCTTTGCCAGGACAGTCCGACCGTGCGGCACAAACTCCTTAAATTGATAAGTAAAATTCGTATTGGTTTAGAAAAATCAATAATTGCATCAAAGAAAATGCAATGTTTATTGCAGAAAGTAAAGCACATTTCTCTAGTCTTGATATATATGCGTGCTTTTTTTAGTGAAATAATTGCCAATTCATACATGAATATTAAATTTTAATAAAAAAATAGAAGAATTATTATATAAAACTGTATTTACCAGAGGTTCTGACGCCGCAATCATTTTATCTTCATCCAGATTTGTAGGAAGGAATAGTATACACTTTGTGAATCATATAATTTAATATTGTTTAGCTCTGTAAACAATATTTGAACAATTTTGTTGTTGAAAAATGTAAACTAGCAAAATGCATGCAAAATTTGCAAACACCGACAATCTGCAAAGTGCAAACTGCAAACGACATCTAGTGTCACTGTCAGATTGATAACGTGCAATTGTCATTTGTGACAGATATGTTTTTTTTTTATGGAAAGTAGCTGCAGTAGCTGTAGTTTTTTGTCATAGCCTTGTATACTATCTTATTTGTGATCTTATTGTTGTAGCACGAAGTTTGATAAAATGAACTATTAAGTAAAAATTGTTAATCTTGTAGGCTTTGCTTGTAGGTAGATATTACCTACTTCCATTTTGGATTTAATGAATTTTCATTAAAAGCACAAAATTTCTATATCATGATATTGCAATTTGCCCAAGGGGCTTGCAAGTAGCAATGGAACTAAAATTTATGACTACAAGGTTGCCTATTGCCATACTAAATCTTTACTTGCTGTTCACTCAAGACGATTAAGAAAACATGCTTTTCAGCATTGTTTTCACGAATAAAATTAACAGCTTATATCTGTTATACTCGTATCTATACTAATATTCTGTGCTAATATTATAAAGCTGAAGAGTTTGTTTGTTTGTTGAAAATCTCAGGAACTACTGGTCCGATTTGAAAAATTATTTCGGTAATTAGATAGCCCATCAATTATCGAGGAAGGCTAAAGACCAACGGGAGCGGAGCAATGCGGGAGGAACCGCGGGGCACAGATAGTATATCTATACAAATATTATAAAGAGGAAAGGTTTGATTTTTTGTTTGTTTGTATGAATTGAATAGGCTCCGAAACTACTTGGCAGATTTGAAAAATTCTTTCACTGTTGGAAAGCTACATCATTTCTGAGTGACATAGGCTAGGTTTTATCCCGGAAATCCCACGGGAACGGGAACTATGCGGGTTTTTTTTTGAAAACGCGGGCGAAGCCGCAGGCGGAAAGCTAGTCTAATAATATCACTGCTAAATTTAATTAACATCAGTTCAGCTGCTCTCTGTTTTAAATGTGACTACCAGCATAATTGTAGTTGTTTATTTAGGATTTCTATGGGACAAAAGGAAAATAAAAGAAAATACTGTTAATATGAATAAACTTTATTACTACAATAAAAGTATTTAATTAACCGCACTTGCTTGTAACAAAACATTTAACAAAATACTTTGGGAGCCAACTTAACACTTTGGGTGCTGACTTATTATGCCCTAAACAAAGACCAGTGTTTCTCAAACCACATCGACTTTCCCCCACCTTATATTCCTTTTATATTATACAATATACATAGATAAATGAGTAACACGCAAATTTGTGCTGAACTTTAATCCTGCTTTAACAACGTAACTAAAATTTATAGACTCACAGCACTAAATAATTTGCGATCTTAAAAATAAGATAAAATCTTTACTTGACTAACAATAACGATCACCAATTCCTTTCGGATAGGAATTCTTTTTAAGAAAAGGTGATATAACAATGGTTGACGATGATGCGTCGGGTATTAAAAAAATATATATTTCATTAAAATCTGTTGCGATAAATAAAATAATAACACGCATAATATATAGTGTACACCAAAGCGCTAAAATCAATTATTTTGTTTGCAATACATAATATTATAAAACCGGAAGCCGATAAAATGCGGTTAAAATAAATAGAAAATAATTAAAAACCAATCAGTAAGTGTAATCAGTGCATCATCGACAACTATTACTATAAATATTTGTTATTAAAACTCTTATCAACATAACGCAGATCTGACAGCACCATATTTTCTATAACACTTTAAAAATATATAAGCTCACCATATTATAGAAAATGTATAAAATGTAAAGGATGTAAATGATAATATACAATACTATGCCTTATTCCTTCCTCGGCATGGCCCCATTGGTATCTTAACACTACCTAGTACCTATCCATTCAATATAAGGCTCTGACTTTCCAAGGCAAACAAAAATTTATTACTGTGTACAGAATACGGGTATATACGATTTAAAAATTCACTAAGCCCCCATGCGCTTATAAAATCTCATCAAGGAACCATCGAAAGCTCGCTAAATTACAAGAAAATCTAACAATGCATAAACATATTAACATAATTATGACAACATTAAATCATCATGATCAAATATATATAGTTGAAAAACAAACAAAACTTTTTACTTGCAGATACAATTTTAGACATTTTGGAATGCCGATACGCTATCACTACTTTATATGTAAAATAGATGGATATATATATAGTAAATACTTTATTTCAACATAATATACAATAATAAAAACTACTACCTAGCTTCTATATACTACATACATTTGGTCTTTGGATGAGCATGTCACATTATGGCTTGTGTCATCGTTTGTAACTTTAAATAATATAAGTGCACTTTAGAATTTAGTACTCGTTATTTATCCTTTAAAATACTATACTAGACTAGACCTGCAAACGAAAGCTACGCACCGTTTAAACTTCTGTTAATCAAAATAGAACATCACAGAAGCCGTTAAATCCATTTCGAAATAAAAACAAACAACTAAAATTTGAGAAACACTGTTCCACAAATCATTAAAATTAAATGTGGTATAAATATAAAAGACAATTTAAAATTTGATGATAACGATGTTGGAAAAAGGCGCGAATTCTATATAAATTTTCGATATAATTCAGGTACCTAATTGGGACATTACTTAGTTAAAGTAATTTTTTTAGATTAAAAATATACCTTGATACATTAACGAGTGTTTGAAAAACAGATAAATAAAACGAAAAAACACTTGTTTTTTTTTCAAACTAAAACTAAATAAAAATTATCACAAGTTATATACGTAACGAGTTTCACTCGTAAATGTGATTGTTTTTATTCCTGGTAATATCACCTTTAATTGATATTTGGATAAATCAACAATCTCGATGTGTTACCATATGTGAAAAATTACAGGATCAAGAAATACATTAAAATTTTCGTGTAATTGTTAACCACAATAATAAAACTAAAGGGGTAAATGTTACCAATATATATAAAAATAGTGTACATTAAAATTGCACTTTTGCATTTTTCAATAAAATCATTTTAAAAATGCAATGCAGTCTATGCATGTGTCTTAGATTCATTATCGTCTAAAACATTAAGGCGATCTGGATATTCTAACTTTATACATACTGAGGTTTACTTTATATTTATGATGACTTATTTTTGGCATTTAAAAAATTATTGTGATGAATGGCCGGATACAGCAAGCTCTTTCAGTAATTGGCGATCGAAAACATGCTGTATACCGTATTTTTTTTAATTTTATTTTTTTATACACATAAAAATACATTATGCCTTGTTTTATTTCAGTGACAACTAACTATCACCCTTATCTCTTCCTAAAAAGCAGGATATCGCAGCCTACCTCTAAGTATACATATAGTTCTTCTATTTAGTATAAATAAAGTCTATATCTAGTTTATAAAAACTACCATTAAAAGTGTACAATTACTCTTTATGCGTACAATGTAAAAGTAGATTTATATATAAATATTTTCTGATTATAAAGTAAATAATTTTTGGAATATCTTTTTAAGGCTAGGCCGGTATTTTATACCGTGGAAGGGTCCTCGCACACTTTGGCGACTTTAGTGGTCTCTTCTATTTTAGAAGTGTTCGCTGCGACCTCCGCGAGCGTGGCCAGCGCGAACAGGTCCACACTGTGCGGGGAACGATTGCACATATCCATGTTCTGCACCACTGTATTCAGTGCTTCTGTTGCGATCTTTATTTCAGGGCTAATCTTGTTGCCCCCGTTCATATCGTTGGACACTAAACTGTTGATTTCGAGTCTTGTGATGCTTATTTTCCTTGGCTTGCGTTTCTGACTGCCGATGACTTGCTCGCGCCAATGTTCAGCCATCTCCCGCCGCTCGTCCATAAGAGGCCGCGGCACGGAGTTGATTATCTGCGACGATTCCAGCGCTTTAGGTTTCAAATTGATCGTTTTCTTCTTACGTTTATTCTCACGTTTCTTCTGCTGGAACTTCTCGAGGCTGAGCGACGGCAGCGCTTTGATTTTCGCGTCCAAGTCGAAATCGGCAGCTTTGAATGTTTTGTTTAGATTATTGTCTGGTTCGGACGCTTCGACTGTATCAGTTTTTTCGCTTTCAGTCGACGTATCGATTGTAGTGTTCGATTTCGAAGTGTCAGTGACTATTTCTTCTTGTATGTAGCCTTGATCCCAACTACAGGTAGCGTTGTAGACTTCCTCCATTCTATCGGGATAGTCCCTCCTCGGCCGCTTGTTCACGAGAAGCCCTCCAACCGCCATGAACTCTTGGTAACGCTTGCCCTTGCACGTTCGTCCCGATTTAGAATTCTTCTCATCGTCCGACCAATTCCTGCTATCGTCGTCTTTTGAAAAACGCTTATCGACTATTTGGTCTATCACATCTTGGTTAGTGAATTGGTCGTTTGGAGGTTCAGTGTGGTTGTAATTGAACGTATGCTCTTTCCCCGCTTCGAACTCGTCCTCGAACATCTTAGTGGTTTCCGTTAAAGCGTTCTGGAGTTCACGTATACTATCTTCTCCCTGAATTTTGGGTTTTTCTATTACATTATGAGATCTGTATTCCGTCGAATTTGAGATCGTGTTGAACTTAAAGGAAGGGGGTGAGTAGTAGGGGTTTGGAGTTGTATTTTCAGTCTTAGGCGTGAGGAGGCTGCTTAATCCCCCCATTTGAGCTTCGTCGGCGAGTTTGCCGGGCGTGAACATCGAGAGGGGTTTCGGTTCACTGTCGTGAGTGTTATGGTTGGTTTTCTTATTGAAGTCTATTTTTGTAGAATTATTGTTTGTCTTCTCGTACTCGTGATCGTGATAGTCATTGTTGGGGGCCTCGTGCTTGTCGGTGGAGTCCCGCGGCCGAGAGGAGAGCGTGCGCAACGGCGGGGCGGGCAACTTGTACCATTTGAAATCGGGATTCGCGCTAAAGAACGCGTCTTTGTACTAAAAAAGAGACAAAAGATACAATTAATTAATATATAAACTTGTCTTCAATACAGAGACTATATTGAACAATGTTAATGTGTACCTGTTTAGCAAGACCTGTGTAGCAAGCTTTCTCCTCCTTGTCCAAGTTGGCCCACCACTCGCCGAGAATTTTGGTTATTGATCTGTAAAAATGTGCAGTAAGCTTTAATATTTTTATTTCTCAAGAACAACAAGAATCTAACCCAAATAAACGACACTCAAAAACACAAAAACTTGTTTGTAAACTATCTACTAAACTTAAAATTGATCATAGTGAATAATTTTGTAAACATAGAATTTATACATTGCATATTACGAAACTGGTTTTACATTCTGACTGATTTGACCAGAATTTGTGTAATTTATTTGTATATTTATTATTTAATTAAGAATGAATACTTTTAGGTAAACTCATATTTCTTGACTATTCTAGACACTTCTTCTCTTCTGTTTCCTATCTATTACTTTTACAAACCATTCTTTACCTGTTCTCCAAATTCGGGTACTTGTCGCGCACCACGCTACGGTGTCGTTTGCAGAATATCAGAAATGCGTTCATGGGGCGGCGCGCGTGGTGCGCCGGCTCCCCATCACCATCCGGGTCGTGCATTATCACTGTCTGGAATAGAAGAGAGTTCTGAATGAAGCAGTTCGATTGGCATGAATATAACCCTGTTGTAATTTGAGCAATGCTGGGAAATACAGCTGAATTAGCAGTTCGATTGATAAAGAAGATTATCCTAAAGTAATTTGAGTAGGTACGTAATTCGTTTGGCAAAGGAACACTTTTTGATCAGGAAATATGATCCTGAACTAAGGGCGTTTGTCCACTACAAGGAATTTTACGGTCCGGCATTCCGATTTTTTACGGTCCGGTATGGCACGCCATTAATCTATATACTAGCTTGTGCACTATACGTAATTTTACTGTCCGACATTTTACTTTTCCCTATTCCGGATGGTTTTTTGTGTCTACGAGTCGCTGTAGGTATAATTGTTTTCGAATGCCCACTTGCTTGGATTTTACTGTTTTTACTGCATATGCCAATTGAAAGCAAGCTCTTGTTTTACTTTCTTTTAGTTGGCAATGAGATTTGAGAAGTCGGTATTGTTATTTTATATACATTGACCAAGCATTGACCTATAATTATTATCTAAGTAAGTGTTGGTAAGTTAAAGTTCAAGTGGGAATAGCTTTAGCTCTTCGTCACCGATTAAAATAAATAAGTGAAACACGCATTTTAAATCTCTTACGGAACTTTACTTTTTATTATAACGAAGTAATATAATATTTCACCTTCTATATTTTTTACTCGTTTCTTGTAAAATGCAAAAACAATCATTTATGATAGCATTATACCGCCAAACTTCCTTGAACTGTACCGCACTGATCCGAGTAAAGACGGACAGGTGCACAAGCAATTCATCGGTTTTTTCATGCCACACCGAACCGTAAAAAATCGGAATGCCGGACAGTAAAATTCCTTGTAGTGCACAAGCGCCCTAATTCTATTTGGAAAGAAATATCTTTTGTTTTTGAAGTCATTGCATTGAGAAAACGGCTCTAAAACTATGTTATGCTTAGAAAAGTGTTCTTAGAAGTTTAATTGAAAAAATAAATTGATGAGTTTGAGTTTGAAAGAAACACCTTTGAACACGAATATTCTAATAATATTAAACAAGAATAAACAAAAAGCCTTCTTAGCAGAGAGTTTTGCAAATATTCATGCGGTGGCAAAAGCTCGGTAGAAAAAAGCCTACTTCCAACTATTTTATGTTCATTGTTCATGTTCATCATTGTAAAAACGAAAGTTTATGTGGATAGATGATTAATGATTCGATTAATGGATCCTTATTATTATTAAGTACTAGCGGTCCGCCCCGGCTTCGCCCGTGGTACATATTTACGTTTTCTCTACATAAAAACCATCCTCGTACTTCAAGGAATATAATAAAAAAAGAATTATCGAAATCGGTTCAGCCGTTCTCGAGTTATGCGCTTACCAACACATTTTGCGATTCATTTTTATATATAAGATTTCAGACAAAAACGACTGATAGGATCGGGAAGAAATTTGGCACGGGGACGCTACCTATTATCTGGATACAAAGGAAGTTTTAAGTATCAAGCAATTAAAAAACTTGTGAAGTAAACATAGGTTAGTAGATACTGCCAGAGTTTGAAATTAAATTGAATTCTTTTTAATGTGTGTATGTTTATAAATATTTTTTTAACAAAAAAGTAAATAGAACTGGATGAAATTTAAATGGGACCAAAGGAAAGGTATATATTTAATAAAGGTATTGGCTTGCCATTTAAAAAACAAGAGTAACATAGTTGTAAGTTCAGTTGGATAACAGATAAAAAAATAGTTCGTCCTCATAGAATATATGTCCTCTTTTTTGAAGTCAGATGAAAATGTGAGCAAAAGCCAGGAGGACATTGTCCTATAAAAATAGCAAATCTTTATCAAACTGCATTGCAGGTATCTCGGTCTAAATTTATCTGATAATGTATGAAATGTGAATCATTTTCTGTTTTGCTAAAATGCAATTTATATTTATGTCTTGATGCATTTCAGTACAAGCAATAAATTGTGTGAATGTGAACTTGGGAGGATTATTAGCTCTTATACCATGATGTCAACTACTTTATGAACATCAACACGTAACTATGATGATATTACTTGCAAACCAAATCAGTGAATTTAAGATTTAAAAACTTTGTGAAATGTTTTATTATGAAACTGTATTTGACATCCTGTAAAGTAATATCGAACTTCTGATTCAGGCGGAAACAGTTTATCTTCATGAATTTAAATAAAACTTTAAAGCTGTATAAAATTCGTCAGTTTTTACTTATATTTTAAGGCTTGCGAATTCATAAATGCCTCTTACATAAAGCATTTGATTTCGACTAGTGTACTAAGAATTAAGATAATTAACAGGTATCATTTACCTATGATTCTTTGAAGGGAAGATATTCGAGTTAGAAACTGATTAAACTTCAATTGGTCTTTTGAATGTAGAATATACTTATGATTATACATAATATAAAACTTTTCCTAAAAGTGGCTTTCGTAAAGAGACAAAACCTAAACAAGCAAAAGGTAAACTTTATGATTGCTATATTTGATCATATAAAAGGGAAGCAAGGACAGACCCTATCTATTCATATCTCACATACAACTGTACCATAGTATAGCTAACAAAAATATGAATAACAAAAAAATAACTCCATTTCAAAGTCATCGACCGCTTATCGGTGTTTATCACGTAACGAAGTTAGGACGATACATAAATAAATAATATGAAAGAGCAGAAATTCTTTGTGGAAGTCTTGAAATATCTAAATCTGATATCAAGCTTTTGTGAAACAGGGATGAGTGAACTGGAGGATGTCAGCATCGCTGCTATCATTAAAAATGAAGAGTAAAAATCTTATTCGATTATTTTACAAGCTTGATACAGCTTCCTATATTTTCCTCAATTATAGTGGAAGTGTTGTCGCTTTTGTCGTTTTAACTTATTTATCAGAGCTTGTAATTTACAAATAGAAGTTTTGTGCTATAAGTTTTAGAACTATTATAGAAATACATTTATTATTGCATAAAATTTTATCACGCTATTTATTGCAACACTTTGAGAAATTATTGTGTGTCATCCAGTGTCATCTTATAAATCAGGAAATAGATATAAACTTAAAAGGGATATAAATTACTCATATTTTGAGGAGTTATAGTACTTTATATATTTGCTCTGCCTTTAGTTTTATTAAATATCATTATAATATGTAGGTATATATTTATTATTACCGCCGAATAAATTTATTACATATTTTCAATCATACCCGATTACCCACCCTTTTCGAAGTTACCGTACACATAGCCATAATAAATCCACATAACACAAGACTGACTATTGCCCAGTATTCGCTTGACCGATATTAAGTCCATAAAACCTTACTCCATAAGTTTAAAGAATGCAAACCATGTATTTCTACCGAATGTAAACCTGCCACCGACATACTTTCCATGACCTTTTTATCCGGTTTGTTTTCAAAAGAAATGCGACGGAACACCTAGAGATCGATAAGTAATTTTATACCACAGTGTCCGTTTATGTGTACCTACTTATTGTATTTGTTGTTTACCCATGTTTTATTAAGCTATGTAAGCCCTTTTTCGTGTATTTGATTCATATTATGTTCGAGCTATCTCTTCGATTTAGCCTTCTTTTAAAAATTAAATATTTAATAGGTTTATTTAGACAATAGAAATCTTCAAATTTCACTTCAGTTCAACATCTTCTAACGTTCCTCATAAATGTCTTTACGACAGTAGATTTGGAAGAGCATTCTTATAAAACGGTTCTGTTTAAGGTACTTTACAAATTGTAAGAATTTATCATTTAAAAACAAACCTAACCTTAGTCAACTCACAAGTATAATCTTATTTTCTCTAGTAATTAACAATATAATGGTAAAACTATATTATTACGATTCAAAAGTGCTTCTAGAAGAAGTCTTACTGAAAGATTTGAGCTTGGGTTTAAAATATAAAAAATAAACATCAATACGGCAACCCTATCACCAACGCAGTCGGCAGTAGGGCCTGCAGTCCCGATGCGCAGGAGTTTTCACTTTCGGCGGGCAACGGCACGGCCTTGACACGCTTCATTTTACGGTCGAGGTTATGTGCCTGTAGAAATTTTCGTCTTTTTAGGACGAAACAATGATTGTGATCTGTTAACGTGAGTAAAAATATTTTTTTTCTTAAAATTTTTTGGCTTTAAAACTTGGCACTTATACTATATTATATTGAACGATCAACGAGTATTACATTGAGAAGGTCAAGTATTTTGTATGTAAAGAAGGTAATATAGATTCTGTGTTCTGTATTTCTATGTTTCAACAAAATTATATTTATATTTTCTCAATTTAAACAACATAATAAAAAATAAACACAGACGGTGTTTCAAATGTAAATATTGAACGAAACATTTTGTAATACAGCTCCCGAACACAAAAAGAGTACGTACTTCATAATAAAACCACGTTTAAAGTTTAAACGACGCTTGACTTATTTAGGCTAAACGGTTCAACTGAGTGATAGCAATTCATAGCACAATTACCATAATTGTTTGTAAATGGCTTCGAAATAATAATATAATGTATAAGTTATCATAGTAACTATGTATTTCTAATAATAATATGAGTACGTGTTTTTTCTGATTTAATTGGCTACTTTATAAATTTCATCAATATATTTACTAACTACTGAAATACATAGTGACTGTCTACTTGAAATACGTACACAATGTTATTTTTTTCCCTACGTAACGTTTGTAATTGTAAAAAACGTGGTCCTTCAGAAATTAGTGCATTATAATTTAATCAATAAGTAATTACTAATTTACATCGCACAAATCATTTAACATCATGGCAAAAATATTAACGAGCATAATTTTTTCAGTTTCTGCGTATTCGACAACCCTACCTCCTATCAGAACACAAATTTACTAAGGCCTTCAATCTTTTGTTCCACCAAAATATTAAAATGTAATAACAATTTCGCGCAAATTGTTACAGGCTTCGACGCAAGGCAATAATCATGCATAATACCTACCCCACAAGGTCAAGTGTGTAACGTGCGAAAAGATGAAGGTCACTTCAATTCATTTGTTTCAGACGAAAATCGTGCCCATTCATGTCGCTAAGTGTCATTGTTATAAAATATTTAAATGCAAAAAAAAAAATATTTAAACGAGTGGCAACCCTGGGGTTGTTTCTAGTCACGTTCATATTATCTATGGCGACCTTTTACTTATTTGATATTTCGTTTGTGATACATATCTACAAAATAAAGGATAAAGAAAATTCATTGCAAGGTTGTATTCACTATTCATACTAATTATTACTAATATTACAAACAATACATTCGCCGCTTCACTGGACATTTATTAAATTTGTTAAATCCAAGACTGCAACCCCTATGAAATCTTTAGTACAGGAAACTATATAGAAACTGTAAAAAAGATGGCTAGAAGAACCGTGGAGCACTAGAATTGAAAATAAAAACGTCTAACATCGTTTAGTTATCATTTAGAGACGTGACTAACCATATTTTTGTTCGAGTATTATTTCAAAGTAAAGATACACATCATACGGAATATTTTCTGTCCTATGAAGAATGTGTTAAGAATAAAGGTTCACACATATTTGCATGTTATTGCGATCACCACACTTGTGTTGAAAAGAGAGAAGCCGATGCTTGGATCTGGCCATCGAGATTTTTGTTAATAAATTCCTTTCCAACATGTTTTGTCTCTTCTCCTATAACGCAGAGTATCTTTAGATATCCAAAATTTATGGAAAAAGGTAGTTTGCAATTGCCTATTAATTTGTGGACCTAAAAAAATAGCAGCTGTATATAAAAGAGCAACTATGGAGTTTCTTGCCGGTTCTCCGTAGATACTGCTTTCCGAATCGGTGGTAAATGTTAAAAATATGTATTGACGTTTCAAAAGTGCTTCTAGAAGAAGTCTAATTGAATAAATAAATGTTTGAGTTGGAGTTTTGAGTTTGAGTAGGATATTATAGGCACCTTATCTCAAACGCATTTGCGTTATCTATTGCCACATTGGATTCGAAACATTTATTTTAATTAAAATTTAGCGTATTTTTTTACATTACTATGAAAAAGTGATTAACTATTGGTTATCTTTCAGAAACGCTTAGTCAAAAGTAAGTTAATAAAGTTATATTTTTATTGTTTTTGTGTTTACAGTAACTTCTAGTTTATTTTTGTCAACATCTTTTGCTTTTTTACTTCAAAACTTTCAGACTATGCGGGTCAAAGAAAACTTATATTTTTCTTCAAGTGTGCAGATCTATTTTGTTCTTAAATTATTCTTCCCTAACCTTTAATGACCATTGACCACTTAACAAATATCATGACCTCACCTTCCAAACAATATTTCTTGATTCCAACTATCAATTGATCAATATCCATTTATAATGTATAAAAACCGTTCAAGGTTATAACAACACAAATATCTGTAAATGTTTTTGTACGGTAAGCTAAATAGCTTAAAAAAAATCTTATTACTGCCTTATTTTCCGTCTAATAAACCATTAAAAGGTCACTTAGTGCGCGCCTGCTTGTCTGCGGAAAAGCCTAAACATGTACACGTGAATAAAGTGATAACTTCAGTTTCTCTCTGAGACAGTACAATCTGCATATAGTCGATGTATTTGTTCTATTTGTATAGTTTAAAAAAATATAATTACATAAGCGTCTAGCGTCGGTAAAAGCTTAGTCCTGCATTAGAGAGGTCTATTCTTTTACCCCGTAAGCATTTAGTCAACTGTTATACATATACATTTGATTATAGGTTAATAAAGAGAAGATTTTTTATTCATATCACGCATTTTACATATATTAAGATAGGAGTCGAATCTCACGCACAATAACATGTGGATCTCCGAGTTCGGAGTCAATTCAATTCACGCCGAGTATTAAGAATCACTATTATTCAATACCTAGCCGTTTTTAGCCAGCTTGTTAGGCTTCGTTCAGGATTCGTCTTGAAACCTAACAAAGGACACAACAACAACACAATAACTTATATTTTGCCTACTGTATAATAAAGCCATATCACATTTCATTAGGAGCTGGCTCGAAGGACCATTAATGCATAGCGCATCTTATTCTGATTATGTTATAATATCCATTTAATATACTTTCAAGAGGCCCATAAAATTTTCTCCTTTCCAAAATAAACCAGGTTATTTGGACATTCTTGTAAACACATACGAATTTTAGGGCGCGGGTGAGAGATCGCGTGTTACTAAAAATAGACATTTTGACGTGTTTTCAAGCGTTCCGACAAAATAATTGATGTCATGTGGATAAAGAAACTTTGGGAAAGTGCATGTTACCAAATTCTGAACTATGTATATTTTTCAAGATTTAAAGCGATATAGTTGCATCACACTCTTTGTTACTTTGTATTCGAGTCGGACGTTTTCCTCAAAGGCTTAGCTAAACAACGTTCATGACAGACATGACGAATTAAAAAAAAACCCTGAAGTTTCCTAACTTCTATAACGATCATACAGAAAGTTGTGTAGAATCCGTGCATCAATCTGAAGTTACCTACTTATCATAGTAAGAAGACATGGATCAGTTTAATCAAGTCGTCTCTTTTACTTTTCATTTCATCAGAAATTAGAAGTCAATAAGATAATTTTATGAGCTGTTTAAAGAAGCCATAAGTTTGTTTTTTAAACAGTTGAATAAACAAATTATCAACTACTTTCCACTGATTGATTTGCGGAGAATAAACACAAACATATTTTTGTTACCAAAATATTATTTTAATTACCCATGTATAAATACGCGGCGTTGTTCCAAGAAAAACATGTAATTAGGGAGCTTATTGGTTAATAATATATTTATGAGTTTAAAAATAATTTCGTGTTTACGTAATGTCCGTTGCAAGGCAACAAATTTTACATATATCTGAATTCTGAACTGAATCACTGCTTTCAAGTTTTGTAAATTTTATAAGTTTTTAAATGTAGCTTACGTCTATCTTGGAGATAAGGTAACCAATAAAAATTGCTTGAGGGGTTCATATACATATATGAAAACATAGGGAAGGCCGAAGGCTCAAGGCTAGAGCCTAGAAGGTTTAAAAACGCAATATTATGCTGTTAGAAACAGAAATCTATTACCTATGCTCACAGCAGACGAGTATTTGGATCCTCCCCAAGTAATTTAAGTATTTTCTATACTTTCCCATTAAAAAGTTCCACAAAATCATTAAAATTTTCCACAAACACGACAAAGCTTTGATCTCATCAGCCACGAGCATTTTACCAAAACACAATTTGAGGTAATGCGATTTAAAATTAATTAATATCGCATTAATTACTTTAAACACAACATGTACGCGGTAATGACAAGCTCGTTTACATAATAATTATTATTATCGATTTTCTATAGACATGCTAATGCTGTCAGGCGGTACACGAAAGCCGAGACATGTTTGTTAAATATTTGTATAATAGCATAGAAATTTGTAGTTTCTTATTCTTTTTCTTTTGAGTTATATACGTTTTTGGATATAGAACTTAGCAATCCATCATACCAACAAAGTTTTTTTATGGTGTAAAAGCATTACGTCGTATAAGCGTTTGTTATCCCTTTTTTATAACAAACTAGCTGTGCTCCGCGGTTTTACCCGCAGTGCTCCGCTCCTGTTGGTCTTAGCGAGATGATATATAGCCTATAGCCATCCTCGATAAATGGGCTATTTAACACCGAAATAATTTTTCAAATCGGACCAGTAGTTCCCGAGATTAGCGCATTCAAACAAACAAACTCTTCAGCTTTATAATATTAAGTAAAGATAATGTTATAAAATTACATCATCTCACAAGGTGGAAAATACAAGTCGAGAAATAAGCATTTTGAGAACAGTAACACCACATGGGCGATAGTTTTCAGGCATAAAATGTCTCACAATCAAGAGATTAAAAATTTTATTGTATCCTTTATTTTTTTTTTCAGGAATCATGAGGAACGTAACTATTATTCATAAAGAAAATTCATAAAACAATTTCAATATCATACTCTAGTGAGTGACCCTCTTCAACAACTTACTCGGAACTTGGTACGTGACCAAAAATAAAATGTCCTGTAATTCTTAACCTACATATGGTTTTCCGAACAATTCATTCATGTTATAGGAATAACGTGAATTGCGTGTTTTAAACATTTCAAAATGATTTGATTTCCTTGTAATATACAAAGAAACTGCTGGTCATTAGTTCACTAAATACTAACTTAGCGTACCTTCCAAATTTACTAAATTCCTTGAATATGTAGTCACATTGGATGACATGAAAATGTACTTAAGACCGAACATTTACAAATAGGATTATAAGTGTCATACGTATATTATCGAATTAGATTATATTTCCATTGAAGAAATTATATTCGGCGATTAAGACACGAAAAAGTTATGAATTATCCAGCATAATTAATTCACCTTTGTAATTGATAGCCTTTTCTGGAAATAGCTTTAAAGTATGTTCTTAAACTGAAATAGTTCTAAAACTATTTGCACAATGTTTTTGTGTTCAGAGCTATTTAGAGGGTATGCAGAAGAAACGGGTAGTCCCCGGAGTCATTACATAAATTGAGTGTATAAATGTAGCATAACCTGAAGCATGCAATGTTAATGCATTTAAAATTGATGTAGGCAAAACAACAGATGTAATGATTAGTCATAAAGTCTTGTCTCATGAAGAATACGTAAATTTTATGAAACGGCATAAAGATGACACATTTAGATATCACCCTAAAATCTATAAATGACTTGTTAAAAAGCTATAACATATTTAATCCAAAACTACAAATAGTACTTATTTAGGGGCATCGATGATAAAAAGCAATTGTATAACATTGAAGGGTTTATTTACAATAAGCATCGTTTTTGTATATTGTTTGGATTTAAAGAAACAAAAACATAACTCTCAGTCATAATAACTTCAGAAATCAGAACTCATTTGAAATTAAACTCTATTAGAAGTTGATTAAGCACGCTTTTGTATTATTACACTGTGATTGTAGAAATGTAGAAGCGAGACCCGTCGCGACTAGACTTTATGTAAATAGTCTCAATTCTCAGTAATGAATCCGAAAAGCTGCTAGTATGTTTGACTTTATATGATTCAGGAAGATTACAATTACGTCCAACGACTATAAAAGATACAGTATTAAAGTTAAAGAAATAGGGAAGAATAGAACATATGATTCAGAACGATTTGTTTTTATCATTGGCTTTTTGGAGATATCAAGAAGTTGATAACCAGCTAAGACACACTATTACAGGTAAATAAATGGTACACGTTAACTTTTCAGATTCCGTCCAATTTAATCGATACTATTCTCTGTTGAGAAGTAGTCTTCCAGATTTCATCTATCTAACAATGATACAACCGGCCGTTTTCCACCTGATAATCTTACATAATTATCCAAGACGCGACAATATCAAGGCGAAGGTACTGTGACCCAATTTCCTTGACACTCTACTCACTTTGTAAAGAGCACGACCGTTTTGCCGTCTTATTATGTACTTTTGTAAAATGTGATATTGTCGTCTGTTGAAATGTCGAAAATATGCTATGATCATTATTTTAGTACGATTGAAAAGTAGGAATGTTTTTGACGAGCTGATTGTAGTGGCTCAGTGAATGCCATCTTCTTTGCTTGTGTGGGAATGGATGGTAAAAGGATCGAAGTGTTATGAAATATTGGGAATTAAACAATTCTTAACTGATTCCTAAATGATTAATGCTGGCGTAAAAACACAAGTTATTTTTTGTGCTTGTAAGAAAGAAAACGTTACGTATTTTATAATTTTTATGAGAAGTAACTATTTAGTAATGTATGGTGATAATTCTAAAAGCCACAAACAAATTAAAACAATTAGCAAGATGGAGAAATTAATAATAGGTACCTATACAAATTGTAATTCCACACTAAATTATGAAACGAAAACAAACAGCGTAATGAGATAACTTGTACGAAATATAAACTAAATAGAATAATATACACCTAATCAGGCTTAACATCTTTAAGGTATCGTGTTAAAACAGCTTTAAGCTCTGTAAATTAGTTACAACTTGTCTTATCTGTGTTAAAACTATTATTGTAGTGTTACTGTTTTTGGGGTGGGCTTAATTTGAATTTCAATTAAAATAAGCGTGTACAAGCACATGAAAAATTGGTATTTGGTTCGGGGAGACTCTGTTGTCGTTTATGTTGTTGAAGACTTTTTTAGACGCGTTGAGAGTAACATTTCAAGGTCGCGTCATGGCAATACCGTCACGTCATGGAGTAAGGTGACGATTTTTGTAACTTGCCAAATTGTATCTTGACGCGAGTGCTCGGCACACACGCTCTTTTTCTCTTATTTTGGGTATAACCTACCAGTTATTATTCTGTGGTATTACTAAGTAGATTTTATTTGTAATTGAATTAGTTACAGATAATACGACAAAATGCAAATTTTTTTAAATTGTGATCGAAGTAAGAGGAATTATCAGAAAGTTACTCGACTTCTGATTCAAATTTAGCTTTATAGGATTGTTATTATTATTATTTAAGTAATTTGTAAGTACATAAAGATAAAGTGAATGGATAGGTACATCATCGTGAACAAAGTAGGTACCTAGATATTTACCGTTTGTTAGAGAAAGCATTCTCAGTTTTTTTTAATAATTTGTCTTACGGTGTTTCTGTTCAAATTAGGCAAGAGGCGAGACTAACATTTTTATGTCTAGCTTGAGTCACATTACTCACATTAGTATTGTGATTAACTAATTCGGTAAAATAACGTATAGTTATAGATACAAGCTAACGACAAACAATTTATACACTATCACATCACAGATTATGCAACAAACTAATTTTGGACCTACTCCTTCAGCACATAAAGGCAATTTTGTATCGTACGCGTGTCCAACATAAAATTGGACGTTTTATCAAAACAACACGTCCGAACTCCGAACAGACTACTAGGCGTGTGGGAATTAATTTATTAAATTTTCTTTTACTCCATTTTTTTATTCACTTTATCAACTGACTCGAAAAAAGGAGGTACTTAATTCGACTGCTGTAAAGTTTGGGTTTGTTACCTTAGAACTTTGGACTGGGTGAATTTTGATGATTCTTTTTTATTTCAGTTTGCCTTCAGGTTGGTCCCATTTAATTTGTTTTTTATAATTTTTACCATATGAATGCAGTGTGGTTTTTTGTTAAAAAATAATTGTATTATAGACATTGCTTTGAAGAATTTTTGTGTAACAATTTTCCACGAGCCGCGACCCCGCTTTTTAAACGAATTAGGTTCGATGGACTGAATATTTCAAGCTCGATAGATAGGTTAATTAATAGATTCATGATGCAATAACTTACCTAGTTAAAAGAGAATTCTAGGTAGTAAAATTCTCTATTTTATATTAGCTATACTCTATAGGATTCAATTTTTTGTATATACCTAAGTAGGTAAGTATTACGCAGTTCAATAAAGAAACGAATCTTCAATGGCGGCCAAAGCTGACACTGACGTATGGTAGGGTCAGCAAAAAAGAAAATAAAAATAACGTAAATAGATAATTATTTTATTAATTACTAGCTTTCCGCCTGCGGCTTCGCCCGCGTTTTCAAAAAAAAACCCGCATAGTTCCCGTTCCCGTGGGATTTCCGGGATAAAACCTAGCCTATGTCACTCAGAAATGATGTAGCTTTCCAACAGTGAAAGAATTTTTCAAATCTGCCAAGTAGTTTCGGAGCCTATTCAATTCATACAAACAAACAAACAAACAAAAAATCAAACCTAGTTACGCATCCACCCCAACCCTCGGTATTAGGTTGAGCAATAGCCTTCCGCTGGCCTCAGCAAGACCACCGGAGAGTTCTTGCAATTTAGCATAAGCGTTGCAGTTATTGAAAAACATTTATTTCGCAATAAGGTATCGATTGTATCATTGCATGTAATTCTGGCATTAACATTTGTGACTCCAAATCGTCCACTTGTTATAATTAAGTAATCATTAAATAAGTTTAATTTAATTTTATTTCTTTTTAGGGTTCCGTAGCCAAAATGGCAAAAACGGAACCCTTATAGTTTCGTCATGTCCGTCTGTCCGTCTGTCCGTCTGTCCGTCTGTCACAGCCGATTTACTCGGAAACTATAAGTACTACAGTGATGAAATTTGATGGGAATATGTGTTGTATGAACCGCTACAAAAATATGACACTAAATAGTAAAAAAAAGAATTGGGGGTGGGGCCCCCCATACATGTAACTGAGGGATGAAATTTTTTTTTTCGATGTACATACCCGTGTGGGGTATCAATGGAAAGGTCTTTTAAAATGATATAAAGTTTTCTAAAAAACATTTTTCTTAAAGTGAACGGTTTTTGAGATATCAGCTCTCAAAGTCGTAAAAAGTATGTCCCCCCCCCCTCTATTTTTATAACTACGGGGTATAAAATTCTAAAAAAAATAGAGGTGATGCATGCTAATTAACTCTTTCAACGATTTTTGGTTTGATCAAAGTATCTCTTATAGTTTTTAAGATAGGTTGATTTAACTGTAATTTATTATATTTGCTGCTACGGAACCCTTTGTGCGCGAGCCCGACTCGCACTTGGCCGGTTTTTTTTTTAAAAGTCAAATCGCTCCCGCAAAGTTTAACTGGCGCAGCCGGTAGGATAGCCATATAAGGTCTGCATGTCTAGAGGTCTTCAAAATTAGCCCTAGAACATTGCTATAAAGGCCGTGCTATCCTGAAAGAACCGAAAAATAAATTTGTTAAACGACCACGACGAGGAATAATGGGATCGACGATCGGTTGGTGAGTAAAACTTTTTGCCATCCTTTCTGATATATTCCCATATCCTTTTCACGAGAGTGTAATTTTGACTTTTAATTATTTTTAACTGTTATTTTGGGATTGAACGTCTCGCATTATAACGGATCTGGTTTTAATATGAAATTCTATTAAATCAGTAATTAGTTATAACTTATACATAAGAAATATCGTATTAAATTCTAAGAATTGTCTTGCATAAAACTCTGCACAGACTAATTAACTATAGAGTGTAACTGAATTAAAAGTTTTAAATTAGAAAATTAAATGATTTTTGCATAAAGAAATATCAATATTACTTAATTGATTTAATTGATCTCAAAATCGATCGTAATTCAATTAATAATTTTTATATTTTATATGTGATTTTATACCTTATTTCAAGTTTTAATTTTTATAGTAATTAATAACTTATATTTTTTTTTATTGTGCTATATTTTAAGACTTTTTATTATATCGTGTTTTTAATTGATTTTTGTGTGTGTGATTTTTATAATTCGAAATTATTGTAATTGGTTAAAGACTTCAGAACTTTAATTACTCTGTACTTATTTAACATGGAAAGCGTAAACGTAATAACAATTCCGAGTGATATGTTAAAGCTTATTCCTCTTTTTGGTGGAGACAAAAGAATTTTGAATCTATTCTTTCGAAAATGTGAATATATAATTAATAAATTTAGAGGGCATGAAGAGCAGAATATTTACGTTTTACATGCAATAACTAGTAGATTAATAGGCGATGCCGCCGCGTTATTATCCGAGCGCGAAGATATTAACACTTGGCCCGCGCTAAAAGAATTGCTGGAACAACATTTTGGTGACCCTCGTAGTGAGGATTGCATAAAAATCTCGCTCGAGTCCTGCAAAATAAAATCCGGGGAAAGTTATCTTGAATTTTGTAATAGGATACAGAATATTAGATCATTACTAATATCGAAGGTTAATTTATCGGTAGATACGGAAATTAAACGCGCGAAAATTGCGATTTATAATCATACAGCCCTGAACGTTTTCTTGTATAATTTGCCCGAAAACATGGTGCGAATTGTTAGACTGAAATCGCCTAATACATTAGAACAGGCATTAGAAATTGTGTTAGAAGAAGTTAATTTTCACGAACAATATCAGTCGCGCAATCGTACCCATAATAATACAACGGTGCCCCAATTTTTACAAAATCCTCAACAAAGATTTAATTTTGGGACACCGAATGTACCTCAAAAATTTGGTTTTAAATTCACACCCCAACAACCGTTTAATAAAAATCCACAATTTGGTTATAAGCCACCGTTTAATAAAAACCCACAGTTCGGGTATAGGCCTTCATTAAATCAAAATCCACAATTTGGTTATAGGCCAACATTTAATCAGAACCCACAATTTGGTTATAGGCCTCCTGAAACTTTTGGTATGACGCCACAGAATTTCGGTCAAAGACCTCCTCAAAATAACCGCTTTGAGTCTACTGACGTTTCCATGAGGACGGCACCCCCTCGACCACAAAATATAACTCAGCCAGGTTTTAGAGTGAATGAAACCGACTTACATAATGACAATTCACTATATGACAATTATTACTATGACTATAATCCTTACGACTATACGAATTATTATGGCTGTAATCCTTACGATACGAATTACGAATACGACGCGAATGAGATTTATACACCCACTGACGATACTCAAGACGATAATGTGCTTCCGTCTGATGAAGAAAATTTTCAAACGAAAGCCTCTACAAAGAAAAAATCATAGAATTAAATTGCAATCCAAATCTGAAATTTCCACACATTTATATCCCTGAAACTAATTCCAAATTTATGGTTGATACTGGGAAGCAAAATTTTAACGCGGACGCTTTATCTAGAATTAGAGTTAACGCTACGCATTCCGATAATGAAAACGAATCCATGGTTGTTAATATAGGCGATAGAGACAATAAGCCAAGAACGCGTAACGACTCTAGTACAATTTCTATACCAGAACGCGATTCTAGTGAAACGATATCTATTCCCGACTCTGAAACTCTATCGGCGCTAAGTTCTCCTAGAACATGTGACTACCCAGTCAGGTCACCATCTGTAACGTCAAAATCGGATACAGTTCATTCAGCTAATATAGTAGAATCGTCCGGTATACCTATATTACATGAAGCAATAGATACGAAACCAAATCAAATATTAGTATATACGTGGTTTAAGAACGAAATGCAAGTTCACGACCTTTCACGTGAAAAGCAAAAGGTTTTAGAAGTATTCTTGCCTACTAATAACCCAGATCTAGTAAAACAATTTTTAAAAGAGTATATTAAACCGAAAGTTAAGTATTTCATTTATTTCGAAGATGATGAACATCGCAAACAGTTCACTAGCATTGTCATAGAATTATTTCGAAAGGATACAGTATTGTTATTTGAATGTACGGAGCGTGTAGTTTTTATAGAAGATGAGAAGGAACAAAAGGCTATTATAATAAAACACCATCAAGGCAAAACGTGTCACCGCGGTATTAAAGAGACTCTAGCAAGTATACGTAGAAACTATTTTTGGCACAATATGCAGGAAACTATTTCAGCCCTTATTAATGCTTGTGAAACGTGTTCTAAAATGAAGTATGATCGTAATCCCTTTAAACCCATTTTACAGTTAACTCAAACACAAGACGCGCTGTTGACGACTGGTTCTAGATTTTAGGTGGCGAAAGAAGATGAAAATAAACTTGTGCGTATATAAGTAGTTTAATAATCAAAATTACAGAATGCGTTTGGTAGATTAATTTTAGTGAGGGAGTGTCCTGCTCAGCGGTTGCGTGGCGAGTCAAAGTAGTAGAGGACAGTGGGGTCAATCCGCGGCCAATCGCACGGCGCCGCGACGTGACGACGCGATGACGCAGTCGCAACGCTCCGTTCTGCACGATTTTATTGCGGCAACATGCTCCCGGCCTTGGAACGTGCTGGTTCCAACGAACTGTCGACCACGAAGCGAAGAATCAGCTATCTGGTGAAGGAAGCGGACAAATTTTAGTGAACGCCCGACGCACGATGCCGTCTGCAGTACGAATGTCGGCCACTCGTGCTACTCCATCCTTCCCCGGATATGTCGCGTGGATGCGCCCCAAGCTCCACTTCAACGGCGGCAATCGGTCGTCCTTAATGAGAACGAGCGTGTTCTCCTTGAGCTCCCCCTTGTGCTGGTGCCATCTGGTTCGCGTTTGCATCTCGGAGACATACTCTTTGGACCAACGATTCCAAAAGTGCTGGCGTATTTGCTCCACCCTCTGGAACCTCGGGAGACGAAGCTCAGGCACGTCGTATAGCAGCTCAGCCGTTACAGGTGCAGTCAGCGGACGACCAACCAGGAAATGTGCAGGGCTAAGTGGAAGGAAATCATTGGGATCTGTGGAAAGATGGGTCAAAGGACGGGAGTTCAGGACAGCTTCAACCTGGGTCAATACTGTGCTAAACTCCTCGAACGTTAGATGTGCGTTACCTACTACACGTTTGAGATGGTGCTTGCAGCTTTTTACTCCAGCTTCCCACAATCCCCCGAAATGACTAGCGTAAAAAGGTATCATTTTAAAATTAATATTTTGCGAAGTTGCATATGCTTTAATTTCATCAGAACAGGTAGCTAAAAATTTTTTGAACTCATTCATGAGACCGACAAAATTCTTCCCATTGTCAGAGAAGATAGTCACGGGTTTACCTCGCCGCGATATAAAACGTTTCAAAGCTAATAGATATGATTCCGACGATAGATCGCTAACAAGTTCCAAGTGAACCGCGCGTGTAACAAAACATATAAATAAGCATATGTACGATTTTTGTAACTTAGCACCTCTGCCTTTACGATTCAACGTGAACACTGGGCCAGCGTAGTCGACACCACAACGTATAAACGGATAACCTGGGTCCAGACGCTCCTGCGGTAGATTCCCCATAATAGGCGCGACCGTAGTCGGTTGCAGTCGTGCGCAGCGCATGCACGAATGTACCACCTTCCTAGCGAGGTTTCTGCCGCCGACCGGCCACCACATCTCTCTGAGCGTAAACAGTAGAAGCTGTGGCCCGGCGTGGAGTAAACGTTCATGCTCGAACCGAAAAAGCAAAAGTGAAAAATGATGATTAGCTGCGATTAAAATAGGAAATTTTTTATTAAAACTAAAATTTGGCGAATTTTGAATACGCCCACCTACACGAATTAAATTATTATTTGCGTCAAAGAATACATTTAATTTAGAAATTTGATTGTAGCCTGATATATTCGTTATATTTTTATTATTTTTAAGCGCATAGTAAATATCGGGAAACGATTCCTGTTGACTCAACTTTGCTAATGTTAATTCAGCACGATTTAATTCCTCGACTGATAATAAACCTGTCCACTTATTAGTTTTATTTCGCGCGTTATTAATAAAACGTAATACATAAGCAGCTGCGCGTTTAAGTCTATTATATTGTGAAAATCGAGAAAAAATAATTAAATTATCGTTTAAATTATTACTTATGTGACAACAAATATTTGTAGATTTAATTTCCGGTAAATCTGTATTAATTAATTTGGAATGTTTTAAATCGGTCAATTCAAAATGTACATTATGTAAAAATAACGGACCCTCCCACCATAAAGATGAGGAGCTAAGCGCTTCTAGACTTTGCCCGCGTGAGACTAAATCGGCTGGATTATCCTTGCCTGCGACGTGACGCCATGGATGTTCCTTGGTCAGCTCGTGAATCTCTGCCGTCCTATTTTGAACATAAGGTTTTAATAAATTAATAGGCATACCTAACCAACCTAAAACGATAGTTGAATCTGTCCAAAATACAATTTTATCAAAATTTGAACGCAGTGATCCAATAAGCTTATAATATAATCGTGCACCTAACAGCGCACCACACAACTCTAATCTAGGTATAGTTGTAGGTTTAGTCGGCGCGATCTTACCCTTCGAACATATCAAGCGCACTGTGACATCAGCTGTTGCATTGATCGTACGAGCGTATGCGCAAGCTCCGTACGCGACCTGTGAAGCATCGGTAAATATATGTAGTTCGGTTCGCACTGGATCAATGCACATAACGTGACGCGGTATTCGTAAACTACTAAGAAAAGATAATCCATTTATAAACTTATCCCATATTTGCGAAATTTCGTTAGGAACCGATTCATCCCACGTCAATTTTAACAACCAACATCTTTGTAATAAATGCTTTGCGATAGTAATAAACGGACTCAATAATCCTAGCGGATCGTATATTTGTGAAGCACACGATAAAATAATACGTTTTGTCACTACTTCACTCTTTTGTATAATTTGCGTGAAATAATAAATATAATCATCGAGACTATTCCATCCGATACCTAAAGTTTTATTGTTACAAGTTTTATTCAGTAAACATAGATCGTGTGTTTGCGATTCATTAACGCTAGGCGTAATTAAATTTAAATTATGACTAAAAATCCATTTTCGTAATTTAATACAAGCTGACTCTAAAAGACTACTAGTTTCTTTACAAATATTTTCTAATTCGGATATAGAATTCGATGAAACTATGAGATCGTCAACGTAAAAACAATTATTAATAGTATCGGCTACATACGGAATATTCGAGTGTTTGGCTAATTCCTTTAAACATCTACAACTTAGATACGGTGCGGATGCCGTTCCGTACGTCACGGTGTTGAGTCGGTACACCCTCAGCGGCTCTGAGGGATCATCCCGCCACAAGATCAGCTGCAGGTCACGCTGATCTTCAGCAATATTCAATTGCCTGTAAAATTTTTCAATGTCAGCGCATGCAACATACCTATTCTCGCGAAAACGTAATAAAATAGAAATCAAGTCACCTTGAATAGCAGGTCCAATCATTTGTATGTCGTTTAATGATACGCCGGAACTAGACTTCATACTCGCATCAAAAACTACGCGTAATTTAGTTGTGGTGGCGTGCTCCCTAAACACACCATGATGCGGTAGGAAATAGTGCGGATTCCCATACGTATTGACGAGACTCATATGACCTAAATTAATATACTCCTGTATAAAATCAGAATACATCTTTTTATAATTAGTATTTTGCTGAAGACGTTTCTCTAACGCGTAAAAACGACGTTCAGCTTGTGCGCGTGTATTACCTAATAACTCAGGTGATTGTTTCAACGGAATTGAAACACAGAAACGACCATCGGAAAGTCGACGTGTTGTGCGAATAAAATGTTCCTCACAAGCAATATTATCTTCGCTCGATAATTGCTGTAATTTATTGCTAGGCGCGGATAATTCTTCTAATTCCCAGAAATTCCTAACTAACTTATCGAGTGAATCATCTTCCGTGGATAATGTCGAATAATTACAATTAATATGTGATAATTTTTTATTACTAGTATACGGAAAAGATTTAATTGCACCTGACACTATCCAACCTAATTTGGTGTTTTGAAGGAAAGGACCACTTTTCAGGCGCATTTTTCCTTCGGTTATTAATTCCCAAAATAAATCAGCACCGATCAGTAAATCAATAGGTTGACTTTCGTAAAAATTGGGATCAGCTAACAATAAATTGTGAGGAATATTAAATTGATTTAAATTAACCGTGGTTGTAGGCAATTTTGATGTAATTTGGGGCAAAATCAAACATTGAAAACGGGCAGTGAAGCTCCCGTCGCGCGATTTAATTTCAATGTTACAAGATTGCGAACATTGCGTAATAGAATTACCTACACCGTGAATATGTTGAGTGGACTGTAATATTCGTATATTTAATTTATTTGCAAACGATTGCGTTATAAAGGATCGCTCGCTTCCGCTATCTAGAACTGCGCGTGCGCAATAATACTCACCCGATTCATTATATACTTCAACTATCGCCGTAGACAATATGACAATCTGTTGCGAAGAATTGTCATCCTTTGTATGCATAACGGTTTGTGCGTGATTAATACATTGAAGTTGCATGTGTGCGTTATCTACTGAAACCACTGAAACGGGATGCGTATTAGTAAGCGAGGGGTGCTCGTACGTAGTTAACGTCACTGTATTTTGTTTAATTGGTGATAATTTAATTGCATCACAAAGTAAACTATTGTGCTTTTGTTCACACTTTCTACACGGACCAAAAAGACAAGTACCAACTAAATGACCTGGGCGCATACAATTAATGCATAAGTTTTTATCATTTATGAAATTAACCCTATGTTGCGGAGATAAGTCGAGAAACTTCTGGCATGAATACAGCTGATGCCTTTCGTTACATAGCAAACATGACTTGTAATGGCTGCGCGACTTATTGGATTGCAATTTAGAGTGTTTGTTATCCGAAACTATGTTGCAATGAATTTTAGATGATGAATTTTTATTTTGGTAAGTAGAAAATTTATTTGAGTTATTTGAAATACTAGGTTTATTGTGATTTACGGATAGTGTAGTTAATAAATCGGCTTTTTCTTTAATGAATTCTAATAAATCGTTTAGTTTAATAATTTTGTCCTTGTTTATTTTGTAAAAGGTATTTTTAAATTGTTCCCACTCGCGTTCAGTGGTAGGATCTAACTTTGAAACTACGATATAAATAATCAAAGTGTCCCAGTATTCCGTGGGTTCTCCTAAGATTTTAAGAATACGTAAATTTTTTAAAACTGTATCAATTAAATTGTGTAATTGAATAGCCGATTCTCTTGAGACGTTTTGAAGTGAAAATATTGCCTTAATGTGACTTTGCACTATCAATCGCGTGTTATTAAAACGGTGTAATAAAAGCTCCCATGCAACCAGATAATTTTCGGATGAAAATTCTACGTTTTCTATAACGATTTTGGCATCGCCTTTTAAACTCGCCTTTAAATAATGAAATTTTTGAACCGGTGGTATTGTTTTCGAATTGTGAATTAAGGATGAAAACGTGTCGCGAAATTCTACCCAGTGTTCATGTGAACCGTCAAAGCTAGGTACAGAAATAGTCGGTAATTTTACTGAATCGTTATTAAAATTGTTACAGGTCGTATGGTCGTGCGCTAAGGAACAGTCAATGGATTTATTAACAGATCTATCCTCGGAATTATCTGGGTTTACCATGCAGTCCAGCATCGCCAGGACAACATAATATTCCCTCTCAAACTCTACGCGTGATTCTATGAGTTTATCCGTTTCTGACTCCGGGACAAGATCTTCGATTTTACTTTGTACTTGGTTGAAATCGTTCATTAAACTTTGTGCACCTGGTATACGTAATTTTAGTTCTGCCCTTTGATGTGTATCAAGATCCACGTTTTCAAAAGACGAAACATATTTCTTAAAATTCGTTAGCCTACATTTGATTAACCCCCTTTTTTTCCTCAAATCCTTAAGCTCCTTTTGCTCAGAAAGAGACATAATGACTGCAGTAAAAAGCTACAAGTACTTACGTGCCACGTGAAGCAGATTCTTCGGTTGCGTAAAAGCACGTGAGGAGGCAAGCAACACCAAAAGCTCTGGAATATACAAAGCACAGTATCACTCAGATGAAGCTTTACAGGGTTGGATAAATTAGCTGGCCGTCTTACCAAACTGCACTGTAATTTTGCGACTTCTTCGCCGATTGCGTCTCCAAAATCCAGGATGTGATCCGGTGTCGAAGGTCCAGAAAATGTTGACGACGAAAGAAGAAGACAATAAACTTGTGCGTATATAGTTTAATAATAAAAATTACAGAGTGCGTTTGGTAGAATTAATTTTAGTGAGGGAGTGTCCTGCTCAGCGGTTGCGTGGCGAGTCAAAGTAGTAGAGGACAGTGGGGTCAATCCGCGGCCAATCGCACGGCGCCGCGACGTGACGACGCGATGACGCAGTCGCAACGCTCCGTTCTGCACGATTTTATTGCGGCAACACGCGCCTTTCCAAGAAATATTTATTGATATTTTTCAGATAGAAGGAAATTATTACTTAACAATTATCGACGCATTTAGTAAGTTAGGTCAAGCCATTCCAATAGATAATAGATCAACGGCAGAGGTAGTGCGTGCACTCATGAAGTATTTTTCGTTTTACGGCACTCCTAGAAAGATTAGTTCAGATCCCGGTAGTGAATTTAACAACGAGCTAATGAAAGAATTTTTGAATTTACATAAAATTGAGCTTCATATCGGTTCACCTAATAATCCTAATTCAATGGGATTAATTGAGCGTTTACATTCGACCATTAGCGAAATTTATAGATGTGCGAAATATGAAGAGAAATGTACGGATGCAGCATCAGTAATGATGTATTCAATTATTGCCTATAATAGTTCAATTCATTCAGTTACGGGCTTAACCCCTTTTGAAGTAGTATTTGGTCACACGGATTCAGGTAGCTTATTTAACGCAGATTTCGAGAAGCATTATGTACAGCAATTGGTTAAGGACCATGCAAAACGTTTAAAGGTTCTATATAAACATTTAGCAGAGAAAATGATCGAAACTAAGCAAAAGGTAAAGGATAGGAGAGGTGGTGAAGATCAAATCAGTCTCCCTTCAGGAAAAATTATATTTGCGAAAGACGTTAATAAGCGAAAAAGCAAGGATAAGCCGCGATTCCATAAAGCTAAGGTTATAGGACAAGGTTCAAGGAACGTTATACCGATAGAGATTGGTAAAAGGAAGACTAAGGTCCCTATTATAAATGTAAAACGCCCTCCACAGGTGGTGTTGGCTGATAGTGATGAGGTCCGCGCTGGCCCTTCAACTACAACCTCTTCAACATAACCCGGGAATTTATCCTGTGAAAGAAGGGCAAGCATATCTCCAAACAGACTATTGGACTATAATTAAGGTTTTAAATTTAGATAAGATAAATGATGACTTAAATTTTATTATTAGCAAATACAGTGAATTCGATAGTTTAATTAATAAGAATATTTCATACTTACACGATTTTCAAGTGGCAAAATATCACGCTGAATATATTCGCGACATAACGGTTCAGAAATACGAACAGTTAGTTCCACACAAACGCGTCAAGAGAGGTATCCTCAACCCTCTGGGTTCCTTAATTAAAATTATAACGGGAAATTTAGACTATAGTGACGCAATTAGATACGATAAACTTACAGCTAAACTTGAAAACGATCAGACTATCATTAGAAATAAAATTACCTTAATATCTAAAATGCTCGATAGTTTTATCAATTCTACTGAAGTCTTAAATCAAAATTCTAATATATTAGATAAGCGTTTAAAAATTGTAGAATCTATGATTAAGGAATTAGCATCTAAGGATAATCATTGGGTTTATACTACTTATGTTGTAAGCCTTTTAAATTTATTTGTTAGTAATTTTCGTTCTATTTTTATAAAATTAGGAGAAATAGAGACTGCTCTAGCATTTAGTAAAGTATCCATATTACATCAAAGTATTATTAATTCTACTGAGCTGTTGCAACATTTAATTTTTATATCTCAAACTGAAAATTTAGTGTTTAAAGCGAGTGAGGCAAATTTAGTAAAACTAGAAGAAACTATTAATGTTAAATCGTATATTAAACAAAACCAGATTACGTTCATAATGGAGGTTCCAATTACAGATAATTATACTTATAACTATTACAAATTATACTCTTTACCTATGTACCGTGCATCCGATAGTAAAACCCTTTCCATATTTCCTAAATATCCTTACCTGTTGGCAAAGGGGATGAAATACTTACCGATCGTAAAGCCGTGCCGATCGCTCGCTGCTGGAGAACAATTCCTATGCGATGAACAAAATCAAACGCCATATCCTGAAACTACTTGCATAGAACAACTGCTTAAATTTGAAGGAAACCCAATGCACTGCGAACAACAGCTAACCAATATAGAGAATGTGAGAATTCAAAGAATCACACCTATAAGTTGGATACTTTTCTCAAAATACAGAAATACTCTGACTCAAATTTGCAATGGTGATGTCAGCAAATATCCTGTCGTGGGCACATACATAATGACCATCGACGAACCATGTAGCATCGAGATCCAGAATATAACGATTCGCCCTCACCAAGTAATCACTGAGAATGATCCTGTAGAACCAACAAAAATTATAGTTTTGCCGCAATTACCTGTGAATAGAACTCCAATATTATCCAGTACACGTGTACTCAATATGCGAGGCATCAACTTGGACGAAGTTAAATATATGTCAACGATATTAAAGCAATCAGTGTTCAGTGATAGTGAAATGGTTAACAGTGAAAGAAATTTTAGATTCAGTGCTACTTTAGGCTATACGTCTCTATTTTTAATCTTTGTACTTGTAATTCTATTTTTACTTTACTTACTTCGTTATAAGATATTAAATGTAACATGTCTGCGAAATCATCGGATAGTTATTAAAAATGAACAAACCGATAATTTCGCACTTAAGGAGGGAGGAGTTACGCATCCACCCCAACCCTCGGTATTAGGTTGAGCAATAGCCTTCCGCTGGCCTCAGCAAGACCACCGGAGAGTTCTTGCAATTTAGCATAAGCGTTGCAGTTATTGAAAAACATTTATTTCGCAATAAGGTATCGATTGTATCATTGCATGTAATTCTGGCATTAACATTTGTGACTCCAAATCGTCCACTTGTTATAATTAAGTAATAATTAAATAAGTTTAATTTTATTTTATTTCTTTTTTTTTTTAAAAGTCAAATCGCTCCCGCAAAGTTTAACTACCTTTCCTCTTTATAATATTTGTATAGATTTCAAATTGTTTGTTGACAAACTTTTTGTTATGGTATTTGTGTATTTATATGAATTATCATATTTACGTATACAGAATGTAACAAAATCCCCATAATATGTATTTGTAATGAGCCCATCAAACTGAACAAATTTTCCCAAAGAACATAATATTTTGTCAAATTCCAATAAAACATTATTTACTTTCGCAAATGCATAATTGTCATTGTAAATTTATGATAAAAACTATTACTTAAGTATAGGGAAAATCAAATACATTTTAGTGATTTTATTTTTCCATTTTTTTTTGCATGCCGTACGGCCGTGTGTAAGCGAGAGGGAATGATAAGCGCCGCCATTGAAGATTCGTTTCTTTATTGAACTGCCTTATACCTAGTTAACTTCAAAGCGAGTTCATTCAGATTTCATCAAGAAATACCAACAACAAATCCTACATTGCATAATATTTTCCTTTGTAGGTATCTACGCTCGTCTAACTCCGGTGAGTCCTACCTCAATACTGCTCATCGATTATTATCGAAGCTATAGGTACGCTTCTCATTTATAGGTACCTAATCCTATCAAGGGCACAGGGTTATGCCCTAATAAAAACTAAAGTCAACCGCAAATTACACTGTCACATAATACCTATTGTAACATCGAGAGAAAACACGCAAACAACAAAGGATTAAAAAAGTGTCCTTCGCCAAACAAAAGCGAATCTTATATAAAATACATCCACACACGGCATCTGTAAACTTGCACGTGATTAAAAAGTAAAAACTTGTTTGCTATCGCAACTGCATTACAGGCTTAAAAATAGCCGATGAAATTAAATAGCAGCTAATCGACTGTAAACATCGTTGATACTTGTTTATCAATAATAAAAACGGTCACACTAATTATGATTCGAAACTCGACAATATTGTGACCCTACGATTGTTAAGATAACTGATTTATGACATAATATTTAACTATTGTTTTTGCTATTCCGCCCACTACCTACCCGAAGATTGGTAGTTAGTCGGTACTCGGTATGACGTTGAAGTTCGAATAGGAAAAATAAGCATGTAGGTAGGTAGGTAGATAGCATTCAATTAACATTGCTATGCTATGCCATTCGGATTATGTGTTATGATAATGATATACTTTGTAGTTATGAATAAAAAAATATGGCAGCCATTTTACGAAACACTAATAACACATATTATTATCAAATGTTCATTGCATACTTTCTATGAGTCGACCGTCGAGAGCATTCCATTTTAAGCGCGCTATTTGTTTTGTGTTGGCATGCAAAGAAAATATAAAATGTGCACTCAGCGACATTGAGATTTCGGCTCGTTAATGTGAATAGAAAGCGATGCTCTATAACTTATCGGCCAATTGGACAAACGACTATGATTTTTGCTGCATAATTTTCAAGGGCATTCCAATCTGCCAACATATAAACCACTATAGATGTATTACATTAGCGATTTCCATATGATTCATGAATGAAACTAGCCAAGTGCCAATCGAAAACTATTCGAAATAAATATTTGTTTCATGTAATTAATACAGTAATAAAGGAAAAAACTTACGAACTCGGCAGCGATACGTGTATCACACACATGACGTCACTTGACGCAGCACAAACCCGAATTATTAAGGAAAATGAGAAGCAAACTTAATAAAAACAGCACTGGAATGAACTATGCACTAGACTTTATTAGATACAATATAATATTTAAGTCATAACGAGCGATTTAGGACATTTTATAATATTTATTATTGTCACTGACTCCAGTTTTGACAAGATGGTCGCGCACCGACTGTTTTGCTTTGGTTGTCAGCTGATACGAAGCACTGTTCTGTTTCAAGTCGAGCTGACAAATAGGCTATCTCTTTTTGTTACGTATTGATCGCTGGGCAAAGAATGAGACGGATAGATAACACTTGCCAATGAAGACATTGGGTGCCCAACAAACGTCACATTTTGTTGCTTATAATAATGTAAAGGGAAAACACTGAAATAAAAACTCTTACCTGATATTGATGAATTGAAAACACTGAGGAAATTATCCAAAATAATTTTCTATTTCACAAGACTACGTATCCAATAAGAGTTTAGCTATATTTGACCGTGACAAAGCTATGTGTACGGCGTCATGAACGCCATCTTGTTATTGTTTGGAAAATGTCGACAACGTAAACAAATAAAATGTTTTACATAATTTGTTTATTTGACTATAACTTTCTGTATAACTATGCATCAAATTTCAATATCTTAGTTTCAAGCTCTTAGTTTTTTATTTTAACTCATGATAGATATAAAATTATCACGTGAAAAGTTAAATGTATTAATACAGCGTTGTTTTTCACATATACTAGGTGGCGGTAGTAGTACTGATTTATGATTGTATCCATCTTGTATACATTATGTTTCTATTATAATTTATACTTCCTTAGTAAGTCTATTACTCACAACCTACTTTTCTATTATGAGACTAATAACAATCAATTAACTTATGTTTATCATTCATATTTATATTCCTTTGTCTATTTTTATTTTATAAATAAATTTGCAATTGTGTTTAATGCATCCACTTGTAGATATTTACTACTTGCTTGGAATTTTGTTTTGTTGCGTTATTTTTAGCGAGAAGGTCATTGAACAAAATTTTACATAATATAATCATTACCCATAATAAAATTACTAGGTAATGGGTATGTTTGTTTTATACGTAAAGGGACGTTAGGTAGGTATAAGTTTTCTTATGGGAACAAAATAGGATTATTCATTATATATTTTATTGGTCTCTCAATTTTTTCGTACTAAGTATATACCTACCTACTTACCTAGGTCAAAGGCGATTCTGTTTTTTTTTGCCTTCAGGAATATTCTATGGGACTCCGGACTTTACCAGTCTTTTGTTATCAATTATTTGTCAATGTGAACATGAACTTAGAGAATATAATAAAATTAGCTTAGAAGTAATACAGTTTTATCTGTTCTGTGATTACTTATAATATTTATAATAATACGCCTACTTGACAACATTTAGCAATAAATAATCAGATTTATATTCATGATATCTGCTATATTGTATAGACAGGGTTCGGAAGGTTTTCAGGTTAGTTATAACTATCACGTCACCCAGATGGAAAGGACTAGCTTTTCGCTCGTAGCTTCGCTCGCGTAGTGAAAGGAAAACCCGTATGTATAGTCCCCGCTCCCGTGTGATTTTCGGGATAAAAATTATGATAGGTCCTTTCTCAAGTCTTAAAAATAATAATATGCCATCAAAAAAATCCCGTAAAAAACAAGTCTCACAACTTGGTTTTTCTATCGTAAAAAGTTGTGAGATCCATGTAATAAGTCGGTTAATTTATTAAGTCCCTACTTATGAGACCTTAGGTCTTTAGTTATTAAATAAGATATTATCTTATCAGGATTAAAAATATTATTCTTTCATTTAATTTCATATACTTACCTATGGGTTTGTTTTTCTATTTGAATATAAAAAGTTTTAAAACAAATTGCTTCCACACTAATGTGATCTGCGATAACAAGGCGATAAGTAACAGTAAAAGAACTGCAATAGTTTTTTAAGGTTTCTTATCAAATATTGCATAAAATAAAACACAAAATAAACTGGTACATCCATTTACTTCAACACCAAGAGTATTTACAGATATATATACAGTTTTTACAACACATTTACTTGATTTCATACACACAGTAAGGTAACCTTGTATTATTTTAAGAAATGTTACTACAAATCGTAAATAATTTAATCAATCTTACATACATTATTAAAATATATCTTTCGTAAATTACACAACACAGCAATAAGGAATTTTTCGCCTTATTTTCGTACGAAGGAAATTGCGTAACGGATTACGGAAGGGATGAAGTACTAAGGTCATTGCTTAAATTGGGTGTAGTCATTCAGAGTAAGTAATTTAGAATAAATCCAAGAAAGCGGAAAGTCATTTCAAATTTAGAAACAACAAAACAGATTAAAAATAAAGCTTTTTTTCGTTTATTGAAGTTGCAAATTTGAAATAGGAACTTTTTGGAAACCATAGAGTGCCATAGATAACCTAATGCTATGACGTCAATACACAGATAAACAATAATTATTGCTTCAAGTAGAAAGTGTCACAACCGGGTATTAAGCGATATTTATTAAACTATAATAGACACATACATTTCTAGTACACCAAATACTTAAATTTAGGAGATTTTTACATATTTACACAGGGTGTATAACATCGTAGTTTTTGTAAAGGTTTGTGCAAATTCGATGCTCAAGTTACGAAACAAAAAAATTATGTAACACATAATATCCAATACATACATACATAATATATTATTATTGTATAACTTTTACATTATGTTGTATCGATTAATTTATTTCGACAAAGAATCAACTGTTACAATAAATATCGTAAAATATATTTGTAAACGTAGGTAATATAGGTAACTATTATAAGTATAATAACTAACTGACTTTCATATTTAGTAGGTACGTCTTTATTTCATCAGGTTTTTTTAAATAGCTCAAATAATAAACAAAACTTGTAATCAAACCCTCTTAATATATCTATTTACAAAACTCTTTTCAATCGTAAAATAAATCTTTCGGTACAGTCATTCAGAAAAATCTACATCTTAATTAAGAGTTTTTCATGTGTGCATTATTATCTGTAAGGCAAAGGTGCTACACACAAAACACAACGTTAATTATTACGTATAAAATATAGTACAAATATTACACTAAAAACTAATACCCGTACAGTATCTTTGGTTTAAATAGGAAAGGTAGAACTTTTTTCTAACACACCACAATCCTGACGTGTCTAATACTGGAGCAATTATAAAATGTAAATCGTTCCTGCAAAATCTTTACGAACATTGCATAGCCGATATTAATAATTAAACGAAAATATCCATAAAAAACGGGAGAATAGTTAACCCAACGTCATGTTAAACCAAATAATATAACAACAAAACAGGACAGTCGAAGTCGAACTTATAAACAGTCATAACTCATAACTTAAGAACACCGCAGTATCTTTCTAAACGCCTTTCTAAACTCCGGGTTAAAGATAGTATAGATCACAGGATTAAGAAAGGAGTTGATGTAACCGAGCCAAGTGGTGAGGATGAACACTGTGACTCCTGGAGAACAGTTCAGCCCGAATTTGGTGCAGAGGGCATCCAGTACTGAGCAGGTGAAGAATGGCGCCCAGCAGAAGAGGAATACACCTGGAATAAATGTTACTGAATAATTCTATTGTTAGGTTAAAAAACAAAAATTCCTGTCAACACCACAAGTGCAATTTCGTAAGATAGAAAATATCTTCAAGGGTATTTAATGATTTACGGTTAAACCGAGAATAATCTGATTTTAAATATTCTAGGGCTAATTAGGTACGTTTACATAAACTATATTTTAACTACTTTAAGTGAATTTGCAAAATACCAAAGCTTAGATTATGTCTACGTTAAAAAATTTTTTACACGCCGTCCATTGATATCTCGATGATTTAGCAATTTTTACCCCTTTGCCTAAGGTCTATTCACCCAGCCATTAATTAAAGCTAGGTATAATCTTTTCTAAATTATTTTCCACAAAAGCTTGTGTCGTAACATCGATTAGTTGTAATAACCAACAAGTTGATTAGTATGTGTTAAGTTACGAAGCGGATAGTTGTTCCCAAAAAGGTCTAAAGATCCAATTTCACTACCCGCCACTTATTTTTAAGTAATCCGATAGTGTGAAAGGGGTTTAAAGGTTGTTATCCATTATATTGTTAATCTGGAATTACTGAAGGGTTTGCTCGTGTTAAATGAGTTTTCGCGGGTATCCTGTTTCTACTTTCCTTACAGAAATAGAAATAGTTTAAATCAAAAAGAATTCGCACAGAATTGGAGAAACAGCAAGAAAATATTATTAACGTGTCAATCGTCGAAGTCGTCGACAAAGTTTATGAAAATAGTAGAAGAAATTCACCTACTAAAAACTATCTTTGTAATTTTTTTTAAATCAATCGGTCGGTCTTTGATAATATTTTTAAACGTATATCTGCTCTGTTAGTTACTGTAACACTAGTTGTTGAAATAAGGTCCAAGACTCTATTTAGCGTTTAAGGCTAGTACAAAACGACTAAAAATTAGGATGTAGCTGTCATCTTATCTTTAAAATCTATAATAGATTAAGTGAATCATAATCACCAACTCACCCAAAACAATGGCCAACGTCTGGGTTGCCTTCTTCTCCTTCTTAGCGAACGACTTGGCTCTCATCTTGCCCGCTCTATTCGCTCTGAATATCGTGAACCTGGCCGCTGATGCTGCTGACCTGAACCGTCTCCGTGGTGTGGTGATGAGCGAACTGTTGCTTAGACGACTGAGCTTTTTCCTGAACAAGTTTTTGGACAGTTAATAAAGCATTTCGTTAGAAGAAGAAGTTGAAAATAAATTCTTAGTACGAGTGTTTTATGTTATTGAGGACCGATTTTGAAAATGATTATTTTTTAGAATGCCTGTGCACCCGAGGTAAAAATCTCAAGATTCAAAGTGTTGTATTGTTTTTAAATAATTGACATACATTTAATAAATAAAAATTTCTAATAACTATGGTTTTAGAAGCTATTTTTGACAACGAGCTTCAGCACGTGACAACTACACAGCAGAATATTTCACGATTTGCAATTTTAGTGAGGTAATGGAAACTTATTATTTGCTAGTTTTCCGCCCGCGGCTTCGCATAGTTCCCGTTCCCGTGGGATTTCCGGGATTGCATCATTTTCCCGGGATAAAAAGTAGCCTATGTCCTTTCTCGGGTATCAAAATATCTCCATACCAATTTTCATGAAAATTGGTTCTGTAGTTTAGGCGTGATTGAGTAACAGACAGACAGACAGAGTTACTTTCGCATTTATAATATTAGTATGGATTAAGTATATATATTTCGAATATATCTTGTAATATAACACGTAATTTTATACCAAAGTTAGGTATACGTGTCATTGTTTAATTGTGTTTTCACAAATGATAAACCGATGGCAAATCTGCCCACCAGAGACTAAAGAGCAGTAACAGCCCTTTTGTGATTTTTCGTTTTATTAGTGATTCTGAAAGCGGGTTTCTTAAGCTTTCTATTGAATTAACTTACTTATTTCTAAGACTATAAGAATGGTTTTTATTTAACAGTTTTCACTTACTGCAAACGAAAAAAATTAACAATTTGGCGTGATTTCCCAACTAAAATACAGTATAAATTATACTGCAGATTAAATTTTAAGGTTTCATAACTAAAATGCAGTAAGCAATATAATTTTACAGTTCTTTAGATAGTTTTATATTTCTGGAAAAAAATTAAAAAAAAAATTAATACGCAGTAAAATTTACCGCCATACAAGCTATTTTTACTGCAAATTAAGAAAATACAATTTATTGTCACGAACTCCCAACTAAAATGCAGTAAAATCAAAGCTTGTCGCATTTTAGTTGTGAATACTTAACATTCTTTTATCATTATAAACTGACTAACACGCAGTAAAATACAGCATTACTGCAGATTAGTTTGGATAGCATAATGACACAGATATGATTATTCCTAGCTAAAGTGCAGTTAATGTTTTAAATACTGCAACTGTGAACTAGCTATTTTTCTTACTGCACTAGTAAATTGAACACTTTTTTCTTAAAAAACTAACTAAAATGCAGTATTTTTTTGACCTTACTGCATGTTAGGTAGGTTTCTTGACAAAATAACTGATCCAAACGCAGTAATAGGGCTTTTTGCTGCATTTTACTAAGTTTAAAATGGTATTTTTTACAAAAAAGGCTATGCAGTAATAGGCACCAAAAAGAATAAGTGGCCATAATAAATTCAGTTATTAAGATATATTTTTTTTTATTGCTTTAACGTGTGAACCTATGCCTTTACAACCTTTCTGCATTCAAATTTTTTTGCTTATCATTCTGTTGATTTTTTAAAATCAATTCTTAACTTTAAATGCGTTTTACTCGAAATCGTGATTTTGCTGTTACTGCACTTTAGTGTATGGTGGGCAGAAATGTGGATAAAATGACATATTGTTATTGTCATGCAAAATGCAAATATTCAACAATAGTATAATATTTTGCATAATAATTACATTCGAAACGCATTTGTTCTCTCGACTGTACAAAATTAACAAAGGCGGTTCAATTTTTACATGTACAATCGAGTGAAGAATATTACATTATTTTGTTGTCTGTTTTTTATTATTCAGTTTCATTGTATTGATGTTAATAAAAAACAGAAGCAACAATTTACAAACGATATCTTGTGAATACTAAATAAGTTAGGATGTATCTTAGTACAGATAAAGATGTCTAGACAGTTAGATCCTTTTGGGAGATGAGTCCTAAATTAATCAAAGCTTTGAACTAATCTTAATCACAACAATGTTTTCGTATGTTGAGGGTCAAATGATAATATACTAGAAGAAAAGTTATTATCTGACATCTTTGTACAATATGCATACATATCATATATTTTATCATTTGTATTGACAAGCCAGAGGTCGTGGGTTCGATTCCCACCCGGGGCAAATATTTGTGTGATGAACATAGAATATGTTTGCTCTGTGTCTGGGTGTTAATTATTTATATAAGTATTTATTTAAAATAATATAATATGTATTATGTATGTTTATCAGCTTAGTGTGGGATCAGATCGTGCCGTGTGTGAAAATTGTCCTGAAATATTTATTTATTTATAATTTGTATTGTCTCTCCTAAAGCTCACATCTATCAAACTAAAATCATTTAGTGTAATAAGCAGAAAGAATATGCAAGAATTATGCATAAAACTAATAACAATAAAGGACTACATAGGACTCCATTACAACAATAATATCATTATCTGCTCGTTGTTTTCTTATATTTCTACGTTCACCAACCATAAATACCTAAGTAACTCAGGCCATAACAGTATAAAAACAAAGAGCATTATTATTTTTCTTAATAAGTAGCGTCAGACAGATAAATACAAAAAAGCATTATAATTTTTCTTTATTAATGTGTTAAATAAATATGTATTTCTGTCACGACTAGACATTATTCCATAAGTGGCCACCAGATGGCGGATCATTCTTTATGCCCAAGGAAATGGTACTTTTTGCGTTGAAAGGAATTAGGATTGCGTTGTGATTCGACCGCTTCATTGGAGGGAATTCGGGATGATTTCAATTTTAAATTTTCGTTCTAATGGCGCTTTGATTTTGCGGGAAAACTATGAACAATGTTAGATCATATAATATGTTTTATTATGTATCTGTATGTACCTACATACATAATAAAATCACGCCCGTGAACGATACCGCGTCCAAAATCAACTTAGTTACGTAATTTTTTTCCAAATTAAGTCTATTTAATGAGTAATGATGCTTTATTACCTATAATAAATAACTTTTTTGTGTAAATAAAATACTTTTTAATTTAACGAAATTCATTGGATCAGTTACGGTGCATTTACATCAAACGAATATAGAGCTAGAGCTAGAGCTATCAGCTAGAGCAAGAGCATTCTTCGCGATCTTTTAGTGCAAACGAATACTCGTATTCAGTGTTTGTTTAGTAAATGCAGGCGCCAGACATGTGATCAAATACGCAAATACCTACAAAGTCGCGAAGTGTGGCACTGACATTTGCCTATTTGTTCAAAGTTTGAACACATATTTGAAGTTTGCCGAGTCGAGTCGGTTTTTCTGCGAACATCAAAGTAATCAAACTTCAAAGTTGCTTCAAAGTTTGTGCGCCCTGCCACACTTGTTGCAATGCTTAGTAACGCGCGCGCCGCTGACCGGAGCAGTTGTGTGTGTATATTTTGAGTGTCATAATGGAGTGGAGTAATGATGTAGTTATCGAATTTCTTCAGCTACTTGAAGCGGAACCCTCCTTATGGGATCCAAAAAACAAAGACCACAAAAACCGTTACGTTGTAAACGACGCATGGGTCCGAATAAAAAATAATTTATCACTACCGTTTACGGTAGATGAACTAAGAAGAAAGAGAAATAGCCTAGACCTAACCCAGTATAGGGATAATTTAAAAAAAAATTAAAGAGACAACAAAATCGTCTTCCGATCTATCAGCCATCTTTGCAATAACTGTGCCGTAAAACATTTGAAAACAAGTCTAGCAGGCATATTTGTAATCGTGTTTGCGTCAAAGTTTTCACTTCAAACTTTGGTCAAATGTTTGCTCAAACTTTGAAGCCAATGTGTAGCGCCAGCCTTTACAACATTGCATAGAATCTTTTCGAATGCAGAATTTGACATATTGGGGTTAGAATGAGCATTCGCTAGTTTGATGTAAATGCACTGATAAGCTAGTTTTAATTAAGATTGTTATGAACGAAGCACTGAAGGAACAATAATTAATGAAACAAAACAAACACATATTAAATAAATGAGGCAATATTTCACATTCAGTAACATGCGACTACTCACTTCAACTCCGGTTTTCTCTCCTCCCGTTTCCCGGGGGAGGGAGGGGGGGAGTGCTCTTTATCGACGTCCATGTTGGAAGGCACGTAACCAGAGTCGTTATTGGTGTTCGGATCCACCATTGGAATCGGGGACGCTAGGTTCGCCATTATTCTGGAAATTTATAGGTTTTTAAGATATGGTGCATAATTGAATAAAAAAATAGCGAATGTACAAAAATAATACAAGTTTTAATTGTAAGCTTGGCTTGAAATAAGTTTTAATTAAAGTCCTTTAATGAATAATTTGTGGAATCGGTTTGTAATTAATGCTTAAGTACTTTTTCTAATCAATTTGACCTGATTATAATTTTAATAAGTACCTACTGCTCCGCTTGCCTTTATAATAATAAAAACTTATAAAAACAGAAGTAACATAAAATTCTTTAATAAGAAATCAGTTTAGCAGTTTTAAGCCTTTAAATAACCTACAAATACATGATCAAAATATGTAATATTTCCTGTTTATAACATTATTATTTTATTATAATAATGCGTCTTTCTGACTTACAGCCCTGTCTCCTCCACTACAGCAGCCAGCATGAACCTCGCTGATCTGGTGTGCGCCAAGTCATCTGGGTATACTCCCATCTCTGATTTATCATAACTGTGAAATAATACATCATTATTTAATATCATTATATTTTCTCACGTAAATCATGAGAAAACCTCCTTTCAAGTTAAAATAGACGCAATTAATTTTTCCCGTAGCATCTAAGAAGGTTTCCCGGAGAATTAAAAACACAAAAATTGCAAAATCGTTTCAAATAGTAAATTCAAATTTCAAATTCAAACATTTTATTCCATAAACATGGCTACAATTCTGATGTTATAGAAGAACAACAACTTGAGCTTGATGAAAATTCATACAAATACATTTCACTTAAAATTAAGTGTAACTGTGATCACCTATTAATTAGGTATATGTTCTGTTACTGTCAAATATTTGATTTACAATCTTATATAAAAGTGGGGTTTCCTTTAACTACGCAGGTGAAGCTGCGGGCGAAAAGCTAGTACCTACGTTACATAAATACAATACTCACTTGTCATCATCATCATCATTACTCCCAGAGGCTGTGTTTGTCGGTCTGTCTTCCAACGTCACATCGTACCGGTGCGTCTGCGCAACATTCTCTATGATCACCGCTGCTGGCCCAGAGGATATTGCAGAACTTATGGTGGATGATGTCTTGGCTGTGCGTTGCTTTTTCGCGCGCTGTCGGATCGCCTGGAAGTGAGAGATGCTTTGAAAACTATCTGCGTTATGTCTTAAAAAAAAAGACGGGTTGCACTCCGGGAGTGCCGGCAGAAGTGAAAACTTGATTATTAACGTTGAGCATGTTTGATATTTTGGAATGGTATCCGTCTTACGCTTTTTCGATCAGGTCACGTGTCCTGACGCGAGTTTAAGATTTTATACCCATTACAGAAAAAGTGCTCAACGCCGCTAAAGAAGTTTTCACTTAAAAAAAAAAAAAAAACATAACTGCATCATTGTGCAGTAGGATGATGGATCTTAGGCTATTTGTGCCAAATGGATGAAAAGTAAGACCTTTTGCAAAATTAGTATCGGTTTAAACTGCATTCAATTTCGGGCAGTGTGTTCTACGCGCTATATAAAAATTAAAAACAAATCAAAGACAATGTTGTTTTTAATTTCATTAGTAATAAGCTTTTTTTTAATATTATAATAATTTTAAAGAATTTTACCAGGAATACTTAACGTATCCCTGGTAAAATTCCTTTAATATTCAGATCATTAAATGGTTAAGTGCGACCCAAACTTTTCGAAGTTTCATTAAATATTCAGTCTCGTGATAAATACCTAAACTAACCGCGGGAGGTTAAAATAAGCCTGAATTGACTAGACCTAAGAAATATAGCGTCTATTAAGCTCATATTCCAAATATTATAAAACGAACACGGATATAATATTACAATTGCTCACGAAATGAAAATGTCGTGACAAACGGGCCTAGTTCCCAAGTCCAATTTATGGATACTTAAAATGTAATATTAAACTTTATTGCAGTTAATTTTGTTTTATTTAGTAGCTTATTTAAAGCCCAAATTCTTACAAGCTGCCTTTTGCTAAACAAAAATTACTTTCTTATAAAAATAAATTAATATGCTATTACAATAACGATTATTTTCTAGAAAGAAAGGGTCTATATTACTACACACATATTATGTAACACTTAATTGTTTAGATTTATTTTAATGATTTACTATAATATAAAGCAAGTATATACGATAGAACTGTAATTATAACCCTTATTCTACCTGATCTAATTATTAAATCATAAGTAAAGATTTCGTCCTAAACCCTTATGTTTTAGAGGTCCTGAGTCTGTACTGAATTGTGTATGTAAGGTTTGTAATTCTGAATAATTAATGGTAAGTTTCTATAGTGTGAATTTCAATGTGAGTGCTTGTAATGTTAAGTAAGGCTGTAAGGCTTTGTATAAATTAAACATAAGGTATTGTATTAAAATTGGCGTTATTTGACTATTGAGTTTTAAATATTATTAGCGGTTTCACCCGCATTTCTCCGCTCCTGTTGGTCTTAGCGAGATGATATAATATAGCCTATAGCCTTCCTCGATCAATGGGCTATCCTAGCACTGAAAGAATTTTTCAAATCAGACCAGCAGTTCCTGAGATTAGCGCGTTCAAACAAACAAACTCTTCAGCTTTATAATATTAGGACAAATATATAACTAGCTTTCCGCCCGCGGCTTCACCCGCTTTGTCTTAAACTTAATAAATTATATATTAAAACCTTCCTCTTGAATCACTCTATCCATTAAAAAAAACCGGATCAAAATCCGTTGCGTAGTTTTAAAGATTTAAGCATACATAGGGACATTGGGACAGAGAAAGCGACTTTGTTTTATACTATGTAGTGATTATTGTAAATTAAAGTATCCCATAATGGCACACAATATCATAATTATTATTAAGATTTATGATTATGATTGCCCGTGATTTTATGTTACTCGCAAAAGTCTAATATAAATCAGTTTAAGTAGTCATTTCAAATATTACCCGAAGAAAAACTCACAAGGAATATTAATCGATCCCTTATACATGGTGTTCTAATTTTACGGTGATTGTTTAAATACTACAAAAGTCTAATAAAAATCAGTTCAGTCATTTCAAATATTACCCGAAGAAAAAGATCATACCGTATAATGATAAAAAGATATTTAAATTTCTAGGTATCGCTATGATTAAAGTGGACAGGAAAATCCGAAACACCTGTTTTTGATTTTTCTGCTGGAAATGTTTTTCCCTGGTAAGTACGTTGTTTTATTCACTATTATTCACTGATCCTGCACGTTATTTACTTTTTCCTAATAGTTTTTTGCTTTCATTTAAGTTTTGACAAGCAATCGAATCGATTTGATCTCTTGATTGTTTAGAAAAGCAATAATTTTCTATCACTATATACCTCTGGTGAGATATGCAGTAAATAAAGAAATAATCGAAATATTAACTCTAATTGTTTTAATTTATTTCATGGTCCATCAAGCAATATATTAATTAACATTTAAAAATTTACCTCAAACTTCTGTTGTGTTCACGAAATTAATTAAATTAAATTCACAACGTTATAAAATACGAACGAGACATTTTTTTTTCTATAAAATGTTACACACTTAAGTTTAATAATTGTGCATAATTTATAATTTCATATTAATTATTATTCACGTTATTTCATACAACACGGACGAAGTAGCTTCTTGTGTATATTTAAGCAGAAAAACACCTTTTCCGTGTATAAAGTATGAAAATTATATCAATAAAGGCAAGGAAAATATTCAAAGAGTCCAAATTAAGAAAATTGAGACTCTTTACATTGAAAATGGGACGAATTCCGGATCAAGCATGCTTCCAATAATATATTATTTTGGCGGAACGGAAAAAACGCACAAGGAATATTAATCGATCCCTTATACATGGTGTTCAAATTTTCAGTGTGTTGTTTAAATACTTTTAATACACACTATATCAAATGGGTAAATAGGAATTAGAAAGATGATGATATACTAACTATATGATTTCACCATCGTCTTTGAACAAAATATTATTGCCAAAAAGCATTTATATTTAAAAGTCCTATAGAAAAATGAAGAACATGCCTTACAATCTCTTACAATTTACATTGGAATGTCTAAACGCCAAATTTATTAAACATGCTAATACGGCTGTAAAATAGCTGTGTTCCTGGAAAAATACTCTGTATTGGAAATAAAACTTTGAAATTGGCAAAACACGATCACAAACAGCTCTAGAGCGATTCGCAATACACCTTACAAAACTTAGAACCATGATACACGTGTAAAATCAACGTCCAATATAAGAAACTTCGATCCTTTGAGATCGTAAATCTAAAACCACGAGTGCAAGCAGCAGCCTGAAGTAATAACGCCAAAATAGGCGGCAGAATTTCAAATTCTAGAGTATTAGGTATTCCCTTTGCCGTCAAGGTTTTCCCTTGTCACCGAAAAATTGGCTTTGTTATTTTTAGAACACCCTGTACAGCAGAAAGTGGGTCATACAGCAAAGGAACGGGAAGAATTACGGAAGTGCACATGACAAGCACAAATCATGAAACACTCCTCAAAGGGCTTATTGCCATCTTATTGTGTGAGGGCCTTATATTATCTGCTATTCTCTGCGAGCTGATAACTAGGGCTGCCTGTATATAGTTTAAAAACTTAGATATTTAAATTTAATAATGTATATACTTAGATAAAAAGTATCGTTAAAGTTAGGTTATCTTTTATTATGAAATAATAATTTATATTAATATTTCAATTTAACATATTCCTGAGCAGACTATTCGCACAGCATTTTCTTGTTTAATTTCCTCGACAAATGAGCTATCTATGTAATACCGAAAGAATTTTTCAAATCGGACCAGTAGTTCCTGAGATTAGCACGTTCAAACAAACAAACTCTTCAGCTTTATAATATTAGTATAGATACAAATACACATACAAATATAGCACTGCAATTGACGAGTAAAAAGCTTTAATAAAACCAAATAATTAAGAATCTTATATCTATTTCTATTATACACATTTTCATATTACAACTTCTTATTTTATTAGCAGGAAGTAGAATAATAGGTTAATAGGGTTGCCACTAGGATACGATTTCATTAAAAGTAACTTTTCACAGCCCTGGCCATAAATGGCCGGAAAGTATCAAAGTTTGACAATTCTAACTTCCTTTGTATTAACATGAATGTTTCTTTGACAACTCTTGTTACAGAATAAACAACATAAAAACTATATTAATATTATTCAAAATGGGATATCTGAACCATACAATACATTTCTGTAACTGACAATGAAGCTTTATTTCTTGGCCATGAAAAGGCCATCTTTCTTAATAAAGAAGAAAATGTATTATCTACATTAAAAATAATATAAATGACAGGATTCCGTGCTATACATACAAATACGTTTGAAAACGAAAATAGATAGGTATTAATAATTTTGGCTTAGAAATTTCATTTCAAAGCTCTTCTTTTTCAAAGCTTTTTCCGTTTTCAGTCGAACTTACTGTAGATATGTATTCAGGAAGGATAATTTGTACGTAACTAAGTAAAATTCAAAAGAAAAATTCTATTAAGTGAGTGGTATAGTTACTTTTATAAAAACATCAACACCTGCCTCTACTTCTAACAGAACATAATATTCGAGAATATTGTTTATCATGTGAACTAGCTCGACATACATATTCAATTTTGTTCATCCAGCGATGGATCAAACTTTATTTTAAACATCTTTATTCTTTGTAATAAAAATCCATTCGACAAGCTTTAAAAACACATATTTTCAATAATATTTTGTACTTTACAATGAACACGGAAGAGCGAAACTTCATAATATCTGTTCTACAAACTTAATAAAATGTTATTAAATCGCGAAGTAATATGACAGTGTTGTGAAAATTATGAACATAAAATCGGGTAATAAAATTTTATATGAACAGCCGTAAAAGTATATCGTTAGGCGATAAGTTATTCTTTGTGAATAGTTATTTTGGAAGTTTTGCAGAGATTGCTTCGAATCTGGTTACGTTAAAAGGATTGCAAACAACTTAGTAGAAATATAGGTATATGATTAGGTAGTATATTGCATTAGGTAACAACTATCAATTAAAACTAAATATTTTATTTTAACTTGTTTTTTTTGCACCTACTGCAGTTACCCCATGTAAGTAAAAACCTGCTATCACTAAATTCACAAAAAAACATTAACTGAACAATGGACATACCTTAAAAATCCTATAGTACAGGAACATCATGATGATACACGGTATATAGAAGGATCCGAGCGAGGAGAAGATGACATAGTCTGTGCTATTAAACAGGCATTGGTGTGGACTGCGGTCTGGCGTGTTGTTAAGCCCCAGGACCACGGGGGAGCCTATCGCAGCAGACACTAGCCAGGCCACTCCGATCATGACCCAGACGCGAAGGTTGCTTTTGTGTTTCGCGTACTTTATTGGCTGTGTGACGGCTATGTACCTGCAAAAGAAAAAGTATAATATAAAAAAAGAGCGTTTGTGCCGAGTTCACGTGTCAGAAGTGAAACTTCTTTGGCAAGATTCAAAGATACCGAAATCGTCGCCTTACTCCATGACCCGGGGGTATTGATATGACACAACCATGAAATTTTACTCTCAACGCGCTTAAAGAAGTTTAACTTCAAAAATGGATGAGATGATGGTTGGATCTATCAAAATTGAAAGAGAAGAAGAAATTCGATTGCGGCGAGTTGCAATTATTCGTCAGCATCAAATTCTTTCTACTATGAGACTATGAGATATTACGGCGAGATGGCGAGGGTAGAGACTTCAATCGTGATCAATTTAATTAAATTAATTTTTCTTTATTTTTTTCTAATTCTAAAAGGGTTCTTTTGAAAGAAGCCTATGAGTAAAATTAATCTCTTATTATTAAATCGTGACGTAAAAAAATGATGTCTGCTTACTATAATTAGACATTCGTTTTGATTGAAGCTGTAAATAATACAAGAACAATGTACATATTTGCTGTTCAATGAAAGTTCAGAAGCAAGGCTAGAATATAACAATTTCCTAGTAACTGGTTAAGAGAAAATACTTATATATTATCATCGCGATACGAGGATAGCTGAACGACGACTTTCTGCGCATTAATAAAGTTGATATATTTGAAGAACTAAAACCGAGATTTTCATACGGTTTTCTCCATGAAGCAAAGGTTAGGCATATGATGTAAATTATTTCATGCAAATTTGGAAAATTTATGTTGCTGTTCCAAGATTAATCGCGCTCCCTGAAGGCTTTGTAACCGTCTCTTGTACATGGATATGGCCATAATGTTTATGAAGTCACCCTCGTAAATAGTTCATAATTTATTAATAAGAAGAGACAAAATACGCCAAATATTTTAAAATGCAAATCAAAAAATCTAAGCAAATAAGCCTTTAGTAAAAAAAGATTAAATAAAGTTTAAAAAATGTAGATAAAAAATCCCAGATTCAAGGTATTCGTTCTTACTATAAATTTCTTTGTTATATTTATGTTTAGTCAGTCTTTTGGTAAATGTAATTTTAATAATTTAAATTTTTAAAATAGCTTATAAAAATAAAAATAAATTCTTGAAGACAAAAATTCAAGGAATGTATAATTTCCAAATCAACAACAAGACATTTGCTATCACCTAATTTCTATTCTATTTTATTGTACTTGTATTACATTATTATCGAGGTATAATATCTGTTTCATCCTTCATTAACAAAAGTATATAAATGTCCAATAACTTTACCTTAAAAGGGCTCTAAAATCACTGGACCGTATTTCATTAAGTTTATTCAATTATCAAGATAAATACGGAGAGGATAGCGAAGAATTTAATTACACGCTATTAAGAAAAATGTTATCTTCGTGAAACGTTGCAATTTATACGAACAATTAGGAAATAGATCGTCTAATGATACTGGAAAGCCTAATAGAATTATCTAGAAAGGTTCAATGTATTTTTGAAAGAAAGAAGAAAGAAAGATAATACATTTTTCGTTGTTATTTTCATTTATATTAAGTTTGGTAACTTACAAAGCAAACGTTATACCAGTTACTGATTGGGAGTAATTATACTTACATTTTTTTACAATTTTTAACAACCTATGGAATATACCATATAACATGTGATTAATATCGGTCAAGCCGTTTCCTACTAGTAGGGTAACTAACATTGTGACCATTAACACTAACATTTTATTGGTATAGATTATCAGGCTATTCAGCTTGTGTGTATCCTTTATAAGTGAGCAGTTTAGTCAATTGAGAACTAGAAAAGACACCTACACACTCATATAAGTTGAAATATGTAATAAATCTTTTGTTATTAAAAGTTCTGAATTTTTGAATGTGTTTCAAGGAAATCTTTGAAACTATTGAAACGGTTTTGAATATTTCATCAGTAAAAACCTGCGAATGTCATAGTAATTTTTCGGAGTGAATCCGTATGTAAACCATACCAACCATGGTCCATGTGGTTAATTAATTTTTAAGCTGTTTTGCTCCAAAACCAATTATTGTTCATTGTTAAAAAAATGCCTCTTTTTAAAAGTAGCTTTAGAAATACATCTGCGTAAAATCCATTGTTTTCCTGACGATGCACCGTGTTTGTTTTTAATTAGCCTTTGAGAGTTTTTAGAACATGACTTCGAAAAACATTTTTCATAAACTGACAATAAAATATTTTCTCTTGTTTTGCTCAGGAGCAACATTTGCTAGCTGGGTAATCTTTATCTTATATATAAAAAAGAATCGCAAAATGTGTTGGTAAGCGCATAACTCGAGAACGGCTGAACCGATTTCGATAATGGTTCTTATGTAGAGAAAACGTAAATATTATGTACCACGGGCGAAGCCGGGGCGGACCGCTAGTCTTATATATAAAAATGAATCGCAAAATGTGTTGGTAAGCGCATAACTCGAGAACGGGTGGACCGATTTCGATAATTCTTTTTTTATTATATTCCTTGAAGTACCAGGATGGTTCTTATGTAGAGAAAATATAAATATGTACCACGGGCGAAGCCGGGGCGGACCGCTAGTTAAGTATAATTTTAAAGATTTCAGTAGAACGTTGAACTCTATAATTAATTTGTCATGAAATAAATATCGAAATCTATGCCCGATTTTTTATTTGTACCATCAGTTTTGTCTTCTTGTATTTTTCATAAAAATATAAAGTTTATAATCTACTAGCTGTGCCCCACGGTTTCACTCGCATTGCTCCGCTCCTGTTGGTCTTAGCGTGATGAAATATAGCCTTCCTCAATAAATGAGCTATCCAACACCGAAATAATTATTCAAATCGGACCAGTGGTTCCTGAGATTAGCGCGTTCAAACAAATGAACTCTTCAGCTGTATAATATTTTTTTAAAGTATAGATTAGTTTTACAAATTTGCATTACTAATAAAACTCGAAAGTTTTATTACTTTTTAGTTGGCAGTTTTCCACTATATATTATGTCGGTCCTTAAAACCCGCCAGAAAGCGGTTGGGGAAAATTCATTTAAAGCTACGCTATGACGCTTCCCATTTTATGCTTTTTCTTTTATTTTTTAATAATGCGATGTCCTTTTTAGATATTGTTTTCATGAATAAATTAAACATAGGAAACCAATTAAGTCTGTCTATTGTTTTTAATTTCTTGGATAAGACTGAAGTTAATTTGTTATAAGACGGTTTTTTAATTTAGAAACGAAACAACTAAAGGGAAATAAACAGAATAAGAAAGAGTTTTGTCACGATTTGTATGAGAGAGAAAACGGTAAGCACATAAAAAATTATCTAGCCTATTATTTAAATTAAAATACACTTTAAGCACAATCCAGATATACCTAAGTTGATACAATTTACTTTTAATAATAAGTAGGTATTTATAGATACAATAGAGAAAACAACGCTGAACCGATTTAAAATATACATATATACCTATGTTGAGGTTTTTGCAACATACAATATTATCTTTGCAAAACACATTTTAGGCATGGGGTCTCTCGGGACCTTTTAGAGGATTAACAATGCAGAGAGTACATTTATTATACCATAGATAATTTGAGCTGTTGGGTCTTACGTTTTTTTCTGTTAATTCCTCATAAGAAGGAAAAAGGCAGAAGTTTTTCATAAAACGAATATTATTCGACTATTTACTAATATTATAAAAAGATACTTTAGTATCTCTTATTTTCAGACGTATTGATGCGATCATAAATATTCTTAACAGAAAGCTACAATAAAAACTACTAAGGGCTGGATTTTCAATCCTTGGTTAAAACTTACCCGTCCATTAAGTATTACACGATACTATTAAAATGTCACCTGTAAACTGTCAAATATGGGCAATTAGATTACATTTTAGAAATGGTTGTTTAATACGTTATTAGGCGAATAAATTTTAACAAAAGATAGAAAAATCTGTCCTAATAAGAAATAACATAGGTTTTATACCGCACCGGGTAAAGCCGGGATAAGCAGAGTCTATACTATCAGTTATGACGTCTCAACTAGCATAGTTAAAAAGATTTCACTATCAAAATATGGATCTGAATTTAAATAAATAAATACACCATACCTGTCAACTGAAATAGCGACGAGGTTGAATATACTGGACGTTGAGCACGTGACATCCATCGCGATGTAGCAGTCGCACACCACAGCTGGCAGACCCCATACTCCGTTTGCCTGTAAACAGACGAAAATAAAAAGACGTGTGGCACTCGGGGACTGCCGCGGTAAAGCTATTGCATAGCATGCCTTCAAGCCACACCTCCGCGCTCGTCGGAGTGGGGAGCGTGAGGTTTTTTCGTTACGGAATTTCTCGATTCGATCCCCGCGCTCAAGGCCCGCGATATAAGCTATGCAATAGCTTAATTATAATTGAATGGTTCATACACATACATCTATTTGAACCATAAATAAACAGGACATACTTAAAACTCAAACTCATTCGAAAAGCAGTATCTATGGAGAAGAACCAGCAAGAAACTGCATAGTTGCTCTTTTAAAATAATGTCAATATTACAATTTAATTTTTCATAGTATGTAACTACATATATCATAATATGCCTTAGAACTGTCCTGTTGTTCTTACGCACACGTCCATGGATTTTCATCTTCCTACAATACTAGCTGTGCCCTGCGGTTTTACCCTCGCTCCTGCTCCACTCCTGTTGGTCTTAGCGTGATGATAAGCCTATAGCCTTCCTCGATAAATGGGCTATCTAACACTGAAATATTTTTTTAATTTGGACCAGTAGTTCCTGAGATTAAAGAAAAGCGTTTGTTAAGGTTTTATTAACAACCAATTCCTATTTCTTTTATGATTTTACATTACATTACAATCACATATTTTTATGATAACTAAACATTATATAAAATAATTGTTTAGCTACATTCATTTGCCGAATATTTTCAAAAAATTTTTAACTTCACTAATTTTGCTATTATAACAATATATTTTAGAGGCATTATCCTAACTAATCTTTGAGCTCATCCCCATGTTTCTATGTCCAACAATGTCATGTAGGATTACAAAAATATATTAAGCCAGGTTTTAATTTAGTCGTTGGAGTCCCTAAAGACATTGTAGTTAGTTCGTGAGTGGACAAGCCAGGATTAAATAGCAAGAAAATTATATATTTTTGCATTTTTAACCGACTTTAAAAAAGGAGGAGGTTCTTAAGTCAACTGTGTATTTTGGCAGCAATTTATTTTTTGTTAAAAATAATAATTAAAGTATTTACTAAATTATAATATGCTCTATACATTTTAGAATATCCATTAGCAAGAAAAAGAAGTCAAATATCATCCTAACAGAGCTTTAAAGAGATTTTGTATAGAATTGGAAAAACATTGGAAGGGAATCTATTCTACGGCTTTGGAATTCACAAAGCTGTAATAATTGCACCTGGGACATAGAAATACTATACTTTAGTCCCTTTTCGATTTAAAGTTTTAATAAATTAAACAGTTTTATAGAACTATGCGGGTTTTTCTTTGAAAACGCGGACGAAGCCGCTGGCGGAAAGCTAGTAAATAAACAAAGTATAAAAAACTTCAACCAAGTTCAAACAAAAACTTCTGAAGTGTTTTCGTATAATTTTAAGACGAATTTTTCGTCGATGATGTCAAATCTTGCGAAAATAACTAAAATTAATGCAGTGCTTGAAATAATGACAAGCTTTATATTTTAGATGTTATGAATATTTTATTACTCTTTTCTTATTTGCTTCCGCAAAACAATTTTTACTCAGATTTTATAAACATATATTTACAACTAGCTACTCCCCGCGGTTTCACGCCCGTGGCTCCACTCCTATTTCCGTCTTTCTACTCATGTGCCTATTGGTCGTAGCGTGATGATGTATTATAGCCTCTAGCCTTTCTCGATAATTGGCTCGATAATAGGCTAGAAATAATTTTTCAAATCGGACCAGTAGTTCCCGAGACTAGCGCGTTCAAACAAACACTCTTCTGCTTTATAACATTACTATAGATATACAAAAATACATACATACACGATGTAAATACAAACTTACATACACGTAGGTATAAGAAACAACAATGCTCACAATATAGGTAATATCCTTCTTCTAAAAGCTGTACAGTACAGTATTACACAGTTATCAATCTATTTGGCCCCGATCTCTAGCTCAGCAATCTGTTATGACGCGTCAGATAAATAAAAACTTGTATCGAATATCGCGGTAAGATTACTTTTGATTTACGCCGTGAAATCTGCTACGTGGAAGCTGAAATATGTCCTATCCATTCCTACTAGGTATTTATTATGGCTGCTTAATGAATTTGATATTTTTGATTTTATGGCATTAAAATTATAAAAAAAAAGGCGGAATTTAATTTAAATATTTTTTTCCTTCACGCCAATCCGGGGCGGACCACGAGGTGGGTTTGAATCGCCGCCGCTGCATGATCGAACTTTTTGTATTCTTTATAAATTTATATGTCTGCTTATGTTTAACGGTTTTACAGTATACGCATAGAACTCATTTTTTAAGTAGGTTACAAGAATCGAGGTCTTTTATTTTTAGTTTGATAGCATTCAAATCTTATATATAAAAATGAATCGCAAAATGTGTTGGTAAGCGCATAACTCGAGAACGGCTGAACCGATTTCGATAATTCTTTTTTTATTATATTCCTTGAAGTACGAGGATGGTTCTTATGTAGAGAAAACGTAAATATTATGTACCACGGGCGAAGCCGGGGCGGACTGCTAGTGATTTATAAATAAGGAATCGAGGTCTGCTTAATCCTACTAAACAATATATTAACGAAACCTTTTCTGTACCGATCGTGCTGAGACAAACCTCTTTGTGGTAACAATAATGGTTTTACACCATTTCTCACCTAATCCGATACATAAAAATCCATTAAATATACAAAAGACCGAAACATCTGATTAATTTATCACGCATAGATTGAAACGTGGAGCTTTTAAAGTAATGAAGCGTTCCGTAAAATATACAAATTCGCTTTTAATCCCATACAAGGGTTTGAGTAAATAAAAATAAACAACGATATCGCGAATCAGGAAATTCCTTTGATTTCTTCGTACTGGATATATTTTGTAAATCGAATTGATTACGCGTTGATGATAAAATTACATGAATAGATATATAATATAGGTATGCTGTTGGATTTGGAATGTTTTTCTTGAAGATTTGAATAATATAAAATGTGAATGCTATTAAGAAAAATTATGTAAATACAAATCGATTTTATAATAGAACTAGCTGTGCTCCGCGGTTTTACCCGCAGTGCTCCGCTCTTGTTGGTCTTAGCGAGATGAATAGCCTTCTTCGATAAATGAAATGGAATGAAATTAAATACGTTTATTATGGATACATATGAAAGATACAAATAAAAAAAATGGGCTATCTAACACCGAAAGAATTTTTCAAATCGGACCAGTAGTTCCCGAGATTAGCGCGTTCAAACAAACAAAGAAACAAACTCTTCAGCTTTATAATATTATACATAGTATAGATTAGTATAGATAGCGTAGCAGATTTTCCGCAATGTATTAGTTACGTAGTCGGTAGTAACATACTTTGTAATTTGTAGCATTTGCGTTGTTAAAATAGCGGAATCTTCAGCAAATATAAAGCAGTAATAATTTTTTGACATAGGTATATTAATGTTCCACTAAGTTTAGCAAAACAATTTGGAACGGATCCCAAATAACATCCTGGTATGAACGACTCCCTAAACTAAATTGTTTAAATCAAAATATACAAATAAATGTACTATATTCGATATATTCTGAATCTATTCGTTTAAGGGCCGAATTTTCAATCCATGGTTAAAACTTATCCGTAATAAAGTATTACACGATAATATTAAAATGTCACTCGTAAACTGTCAAAGACGGGCAAAGAATACATTTTTGAAATGGTAGTTTAATACGTTATTTGACGAATAAGTATTAACCAAGGATTGAAAAATCAGCCCTTATAATAATAAAAGCAATCAGTGTTTCAATATGAAATAGTTTTTTTAGTTTCTGTTAATTAATATTATGAATTAACTAACGCCACTGACTTCATCCAAATTAAATAAGAACATATAATTTTCCCAAATGGTTTTGAAGGAACATGTTAATGACTGTCCTTCTGTTATAGCTATCGAAAATACTATCCTAATTTTATGCATCAATTTTCTCAATACATACTTTACAAGCATAGGCTTCTCATCTGATTTTCACAAAAATTACGACGATGTATTTTTCAAACTTATTTCGACATACGAAACCTTATAAAATATGAACACAAAAGAGAGTTGATACCTACAGTTAAATAAAAATGAAATTACAATTGAACTCAATAAAAATGTATTATATTTACGTTGCTAAAACACCAACATTATTTCAATCTCACGTCTCAAGGGATCTTAATTCAGAGTACGTCCTCTCAACTGGGTATAAATTGTTAGAATGAGTGCAAATGCCTCGAACCCATTGTGGAAAAGAGTGCTGGCAAGTTTTTGTATTTATATGGCTTTAATCCTTAATTTGTTTCTGCTATAATATGTGGATTAATTCCTAAACTAGCTTGCGCTCGTGGCTTCACTCGCGTTGTGTTAACTTAGCAAAATACTAAAATCTTCCTCTTGAACCACTCTATCTATTAAAATATACTGCATCAAAATACGTTGCATAGTTTAAAAGTTGCATACACACGCGTTGACTATATCTGAACAAATTAAATACTTAAACCTTCCTCTTTGACCTCTCTATCTATAAAAAATTGCATCAAATACGTTGCGTAGTTTAAAAGCATACATAGAGACATACAGACACAAGCAACTTTTCGTTTATACTATGCAGTAATTTGTTTCTTATGTCTACTATATGGTGGTTATTTATTTGTTTTCTTAGGTCTGGAGAATTGATCGCTGCTCGTGAATTACCTCGATCGGTTTTTGGTTCGATTTATAGACTAAAAGAAGGAAAATACGTTCCTCTATAAGACTCGATAAACAAAGTAACAATTAAAATCCTCATTCTTATTAAATTACTAATAAACTATTTGTACACCAAAGAAAACTTGAAAACTTCTATCCACCCAAAAATGTCAGAATACTACCTAAAAATAAATAATCAACATAACACGCACATACTATTCGGTTAAATAGTGGCTACGATCCTTTCCTATTATATTCAGTATAAAAATTATTGCCACTGAAATCTTAATATTTTCGAGACTTTCTCGTCTTCAGAGTTATAAAATTTGACCACCCCTTTTCTTGGGCTTTAAACTTTTAGCCGCATAGAGAAGCTTCCGCGCTTTGGAAATGTTCAAAAGTAATCAAAGCTTTTTCGTAAGCTCTTTATAATAAGGAGAAAAATAAAATAAAGCCGGTGTCTCTCAGCTAAAGTTAAATTTTTGAAATAAGTTCAGTAGTTTTTTAATGAACATAATATTAGTCACAACATTCAAAACTATAAAAAATAAAATATGTATTACCTTTTTTTAATTAGTGTTGTATGCATAAATGCAAGCAATTGATATAAATATATAGAATTTCTAAATTGTGAGATGCAGTACTTAAAACTGCCGAGAGGCCTTCATATAAAATGCAGTTTCAGCTTAAATATAAATAACATTACCTTGGTTTTAACCCTGTCGAAGCATTCAGTTTACGCTCTTTTAGGTGTTAACTTTCAAGGTGGGTTTAGATAAGTCTGAAATATATGAAAGAGCGGCTAAAATATCTACTTATGGTGGTAGGAATTGCGACCGTATTCGTATTGGGTTTGAAGCCAAATTTGAGTAAATACTGTGAAGGTGTTTAAAGGTATATCGCTTTTAGGGCGATTAAACATGAGATATTTATGTAGTATGCGGTAAAATCATCATTCAGCGCTTATAAAATACTAGTAGGTTTCAGCACGTGACTGCGCTTGTTTTCGATTAAAATTTTCATTTATGTAGATTAAAACTCATTTCTCGACAATAATGAATCAGAATCACAAAAAAACACAAATTTAGTGTTTGCATGTTTGTGTATGTATCTACGTATTTGTGTATGTATCTATGTATGTAAAGGTCACTGAAAATTTTCCGATAATATGGCATTTAAATTGTTGCTATAAAGATATTTTATTTAATTCGTTTAAAAGCTATTTAAATTCTTAACATATTCTCGCGTCGCATAATGAAAAACACTGCCTAATTTCGGTAACAAAGATTCTTCAATTCACCTAAAAATGAGAACACTAAAGCTTAATATAATCATATTATCGTGTTGAATAAAACAAAACATACAACAATATTTCACAAAACAATTTGCCGTAAACTCTAAAAGTTTGCTTAAAACTTGTGTTTAAAACTTTTTAACAATAAAATCATTTCATTTGAATAGAACTTGCGCTAATCAAGTTTAAAATTTTAGTTCTTTATTATGTTATACAATATAATTTGTCGGGCGGATAAATAAAATCTTATTTCTTCACAAGCTTTGTCCTGCAGTTTCACATCACAGCACTAATTATTTTTAAACGAAATCTTATCTCAAATGGTCAGAACTGGACTAAATTTAAATGTGACTAACCGCAAGCTTTCAAATAAAAAAAAAAGATCAAAATCGGATCACCCAGTTGAAAGTTCTGATGTAACAAACCCACAAAAAAGTCGAATAATTGAGAACATTCGAATAAAATGAAATATCACTGAAGCTTATTATTGGTTTTATTAATGACACGTTTAATATATGCGGTAAGGTTGGTTGGAATCAATTCTGTACAGTGCTTGCTACAAATTATTGCGGTTTACATTATCTATACTAATATTATAAAGCTAAAAAGTTTGTTTGCTTGAAGGCGCTTATCTCAGGAACAACTAGTCCGATTTGAAAAATTCTTCCGGTGTTCGATAGCCCATTTATCGAAGTAGGCTATATATCATCGCCCTAAGACTAACAGGAGCGGACCAATGCGGGTGAAACCGCGAGGCACAGCTAGTTTGTAATATTCTACCACTAATACCGTATTTTGTATAAATTCACGATGTTTCGTTCAAAACAAATCAAAATATTATGTCGTACAGTTCATCTTGCGTATATCTGAACTGATATTATAGAGACGATTTGATTGTTTGTTGACTATGGTTAACTCTAATAAAGACTGTTGTTTAACTAAAACTTAAAAAAAAAAGAATCTTTTCCACTGTAAACTAGTTATCAGATCGAGAGTAGAGCCAAGCTTCTTACTCTCTCAGTCTCTACGCGTATTCTACAAGCCCCAACAAACTTACAACCTTAGTTAAAATATGTGACTTGGCCGTTTTATTACGAACTACAATATGTTCGAACTAGCTTTCCCCGCAGTTTAACCTGCATTGCTCTGCTCTTATATTTGTCTTAGAGCGATAAAAAGTAGCCTTCCTCGATAAATGGGCTATCTAACACTGAAATTCATTTTTCAAAATGGACCCGCAGTTTCTGAGATTAACGTGTTCAAACAAACAAACGAACAAACTCGTTTTCTTTAAATAAATAAAATTTTCTACTTTTCGCCATCTGAAGTTGCCAAAACTGACTTATTCCTGATAAAAATTATTTTGATTTTCATGCAGACCGATGTCAGACGAAATTGTAATTTATACACGACTGTCCGAAAATGGTAATAGTTTCAGAGTTCATGTTATATTCATGTGTGTTTATTCAACCATAACTCCGAAATGCCTCAACAGATTTCGACGTTCGTGATGTACAGTAGAATCCGTTTATTATGACTCCGCCTATATTGACCAACCGGTTATTATGACGTAATTGCACTACGAAGTTTGGTTTTCATATAAAATTCTTTATAAAAAGTCGGATATATTGACTTCCCTTACAGTGACATGCCGCTTATTATGACCCATTTTTAATAAATTATGTCTGGTTATAATGACCGGCATGATTCTTTACACGGAAATGTGGGAAGATTATGTTGTCATTGATAGCGATCTCCTCACATCCGAAGAACCCACCGATGAAAATATCGTACAGAAGATTAGTGCTAAGGAACAACTGGAAAGTGATGGGGAAGAGGAAGTCGAGGAATCACCATTACCTACCGCAGAAGAGGCATTAAAAGCTGCAGAATTATTATCACGATTTGTTCACAGCAATATTGAATATGATTATTTGACCAAAGCTATGTCTTCTATACACAATAGTATGAGAGACTGTTTTTACAATAAAATGAAAAAACAAAAGCAGACAAAAATTACAGTGTACGTACAGTAAAAAAATACACTTGTATGTGTTATTATAATAATCTGCTGATTACGTGCAATTTTGATTTTGATTTAATATGTACGTATACATATGCAAGTATACTATGTTTCTGTATTAAAATACTTAAATACATACGTATTTAGATAAAAAAGATTTTTCATTTCACATAGCGCTTTGTATGACGTCCGCTTATTATGACGTGTTTGTCGATTCCCTTCGATGTCATTATAAACGGATTCCACTGTATATCTAGATTTTAGATATTCGCTAGTGAAATATATTACAGTTCTTTTTTTGGCTTTTAGTTTTGATTTATATTTTATGAAAGAGCAAGAAAAGAAGTAGGCTTCTTGATGTCAAGTGGTATAAATAAAAACACTGTTGGTGTTGCAGTAGTTTCGCTGAAATTAGCCTGGTAACAGTATTAATAACCATATAAGTGAAGTCCCATGTCCCCTAGTGGTAAGGGGCAGATGCATTATACATCTGTTTCACAAATCGATTTTCTTTAGGGACAAGTAGGTGATCAGCCTTCTGTGTCCTACCAGACCGAGACATTTTTTTTTCTTCGTCTCCACCGGGAATCGAACCCTGGACACCTCGGTGTTACGCTCACGCGTCACCCACTGTACCGAGGAGGCGGTCAATAATATCCATATACGTACATAATATATCTTATGAATTAATAGAAAGAAAGAAAATAAATTAATTGCCAAAAACATTACATGCAAAATTTCTCTTAAAATTAACTGAGGCAAATGACACAGTCTCAGCTAAATGGTGCACGAAAACAGCGCTGTACCGATGATTGAGTTTCGTCTTAACATTATAAAAATTATGTGTCTTATTTTCAAAATCCTCCTCTAATCTAGATTAATTTCAACTTAAAACAGTGCAATTTTTGTGAAATGTGTAACTACACAAAACAAATAAATAATCCGATTTTCCATACTCCTATTCCTATGACGTAATACTTGTTATCACGCTAATAATATATACAGTGTAAACTATAGTGTTACACAAAGACAATCACCAAACATGTTACATCGTTAACTAGCCTATAACCCGGTTAAAACTAGGTTTACATTTAATGAATAGTAATGTGCCGTGTGTTTGCTTACTCTGTTTTGGTTACTCGATAATACAAAGGAAATTGCGTGGAATAAACTGAAAAATACACGATGTATTAGCTAGTTTAAGCCTAAGGATTCGCTTGCTTTGGTTAAATTTGAATTATCTATTTCATGTAATAAAACTTTATTTTTGATATAAATACGTCCTTATTTGAAAAAATTATGTTGCGTTAGGTATATCTTTATTTTTAATTCGAAGTTGCCTAGAGCTTCTAAAATTAAGCTCAATTGCCTACTTTACTTTTAGCATGTTACGTAATACTGTATAATCTTAATACTATTATAAAGGCGAAAGTTTGTATGGATGTATGGATGTTTGTTACTCTTTCACGTAAAAACTACTGAACCGATTACAATGAAATTTAGCACACATAGAGGGTAACTTGGATTAACACATAGGATAGGTTTTATCCCGGAAATCCCACGGGAACGGGAACTATGCGGGTTTTCCTTTGAAAACGCGGGCGAAGCCGCGGGCGGAAATCTAGTATAATATATATCTAAAAAACTTCCTCATGTTTGAGTTTACGTTGAGGAAATTGACAATTTGTATGTCATGTAACATCTCGTGACCATCGTTGAAAAGTGTTCGAAAAGTCGGGGTAAACATTCAAATGAATTCGCTCGTGTTTCTAGAACTTGACCAAATTACAGACTAAATAAACATTAATATTAACCAGAGAAACGCTCTATCTATCAATGAAAACAGCAGGAAAATCGGTGTAGTAGTTTTTCAGTTAAACACAAACATACACGCACACAGTTGTATTGAATATTGATAAATCGTATTTTAATCCATTTAAATTCTATTTATAACTAATTGTCAAAAGTCATGCTCCAACAATAATTTAACTAGAAACGCTTTTGAATCGTCATATTAAAAAGCAATTAGGAACAAGCGGTATAGTCGGAAAAGGTAAATTCTGATATTGCTAGTAAAATTTAAAGGTATTTATTTATCAATTTTCAAGTGTTAATACTTAATGTTTTAAATTATACATGTTAGGTTAAGCGCAGAGGTAGTCGTAGAAGACAGTTTGGCAATCTAAACAAAAGAGGAGAGACTTGATTATTTTGTACATGTCCAAAAAATTTAATGCTTACTGGAAGGCTCTATGTGTTGTTATTCACGACTGTTCAGGCATTAAGTATAATTTATTTTTATTTTGACCCGGTTAAACCCAGCCGGAGCCGGGGTCAGTGGCTAGTACCACAATTATGAAGCCTATTAACCCAATTACCGAGATATGAAACGCACAAAGACAGGCGTGTAGCATGTTATTCAAAGGGTCCAACACATTTGAATATTCATGAATAATTTGTGCATTTTGTGACGGTTTGTAGGCATGGCGGCACATCTATTATGACTGAGAACTTTATATTATGCATTAAAACTTAAATACATACTTATATTTGTAGTTAAAAATGTTCATTCAGTCAATATGTTCTGAAATATAGGGTGTGATCGTGTCACGTACAAAAATATCTTATTTTTTTAGTATAAACTAGTATGGTATTATAATATTATTTGTTGTATAAATGGATTTAGGTAGGTAGTTATATGTATTATCACGTGGGTGCAATATGATAGAATAAAAAGTTGAAGTCCTGAAAATTGCTTGACTGAGCAAAAGTTGCATTTTCTCTAGCGCAGCGAAAAAACGTTGTTATTTTGGTATTCATAAAAAAAAAACAAGAATTCATTTACTAATTTAAACCTTACTTCTCTAGTTATACATCTATACAAATATTATAAAGAGGAAAGGTTTGATTTTTTGTTTGTTTGTTTGTTTGTATGAATTGAATAGGCTCCGAAACTACTTGGCAGATTTGAAAAATTCTTTCACTGTTGGAAAGCTACATCATTTCTGAGTGACATAGGCTAGGTTTTATCCCGGAAATCCCACGGGAACGGGAACTATGCTGGTTTTTTTTTTGAAAACGCGGGCGAAGCCGCAGGCGGAATGCTAGGGCTATAATAAAAGATTTGCAAATCTAAAACATTGTATCTACTGTACTCTCCAGATAAACGAATATTAAATGAAAAAGTCTGGTTTTGATAAAAATTGTGTAGCACGAAACAATGCAAGAATAACTGAGAATTGATACTCGAAACTCTTCAGTTAAAATTTATTACAGTTATGCTTTTAAGATATTATATTGTTAGGGTAAATATACACGAACAACTAAATCACGTTAATGTTGTATACAATGTTGTATGATAAGAATTTAAGATGAAAAGTAGGAAAATGTGGGCTCTACCTATAGATACCTCTACTTACCGGACTCTTGCTAGTAATGTCCGTTTTAAAAATGGTTAATCACTACATAGTATAAAATAAAGTCGCTTTCTCTGTCCCTATGTCCCTATGTATGCTTAAATCTTTAAAACTACGCAACGGATTTTGATGCGGTTTTTTTAATAGATAGAGTAATTCAAGAGGAAGGTTTTAGTATATAATTTATTATGTTTTAGACAAAGCGGGCGAAGCCGCGGGCGGAAAACTAGTAACCTAATAATTGAAGACCTGCATTGAATATCTACCTAACGTGTACAAAAAATATTTCGTTGTTCGTTCTCTCTGGCAGTTCGGATAAGTTATCCAAAAATAGTACGCATATATTCATCTGCTAACATTTTAACACGAATAATATAGTATAAGGTAATAATATTTGATCCCATATTATACATTGCTATTATAATTTAAAGGGGGTGGGAATAATTATAATTTGAATGTAATAGAATCGATTTGGGATCGTCAATTGTCTGATTGATAAAGGCAATTTGATAACAGATAGCTATTAACCAAAGTGAGGGTAGTTGGGATATCAAATGTATTGATCACTTATGGACAATTTTATAACAATTTAACAAATGACATTTATATCAAAAGTGGTTGTTAATAACATACAGATAGAGTTGGTAATGACATACACATAATATTTGTAAATATAAAACAATACGTAGTATTAAAAAAAGGTATGGAAATCAATATTTAAAAGATAATACGATCAAATAATGAAAATTAAAAAAAAGAAACATATTAAATATTTTACCGCCTTTTTCAATCACCAACAATAAAATCCATTGTCACAAGTAATGTTCTATTTAGCTTATCTGATAGTTAAAATAAAAACAAATGTATTAAAATGTAAGACGAAAAGTGTCAAATGGTTTAGTTACTATTAATAGTTACTTCATAGGCAACTAGTAAAACTGTTTAATACTATACTAGTACTTATAGTATTAGATTATCTGAGCTAATACTACAGATTAAAAAATAGCTAGATTAATCTTCCTAAATTATTGGACATGTGGTGGATATAAATATGCCAATAAAATTACTATTAACGTATAATTAGTGCATTTCGTTGAGAAAATTGCAGTTGACGTTTGAAACGAGAGAAACCACATTTGGTGTTCACATGATTTGCAAAATGTTTGCAAACTGACAGTATGCGGCGTGTGCTCAGTGCTTTGGATATTTTAATGAATTTCAAGCTTATTTCTAATTAGGGCATAATTACGGTGATAGCCATATATGTGACTAGCTGCGCTTCGCAGTTTCACCCGCGTGGCTCCGCTTCTGTTGGTTTTAGCGTAATAAGTTGTAGCCTTCCTCGATAAATGGGCTATCTAACACTGAAAGAATTTTTCAAATCGGACCAGTAGTTCCTGAGATTAGCGCGTTCAAACAAACAAACTCTTCAGCTTTAGAATATTATTTTCATAAATATTGTAAGGTAAATTTGCCTAAACAGAACTTTCTAATTGAAATAAATATATAAGCCATTCTTATTTTGAGTACATATGTAATATATTATGATGATTTTCTTCGATCGTCTGTTGGTTTTTCACATTTGTAAGTCTTATAGAAGCGAGTATAAGAGCATACTGCAATTAATAAAATACAAAAGTGTACTTACTCTATCAAATTCAATGCTATAATCCTATATTGCACTTTCTAAAACGCGATAAACCGCTAGTACATAGAGAACCTTATGTACGTCGAGATCTAACGTTAGTTGGCGAGGCTTATGTTCTTAAAGGATTATTTATCACCCAAAACACTTGGCCAATATTACCAGTATATGTGCTGAGAATATAAAGATCTTGATCTTTTAGTCTAGATATTGCGTTATATACCTACTAAAGAAGAGGATTATTAAGACATTTAAATAGTTAAACATAGCAATTTATAAGAGTAAAGCAAAGTATTAAAGTACCATTAGCGTATGTATAGGTCTAGATATATATTTGTTATCTTATTATTTTGAAGATATCGTTATAAAATAAATATAAAGAAAGAGAAATGAAAAAGAGTTATCAAACAGAACTTTGTATGTACACACAGCATCATACAGTATTGTCTCAGTTGAAAAAATGGCAAAGGATAAATTGGTCCTAATTCTTTTGTTTTCGAATTACACTCGAAAAAACATGTTCAACGAATTTAACGTGAAATTTTATAACGAATTAGGCTTGAACACACGCTACTGAACAAATTGGCTTTACATACGATTCCTGTGTCTTTCAAATTGGCTTCAACTTTCAAGTGACATGAAAGTTGAAGCCAATTAGGTAATTACATTTCTATTTTTGGAATTAAATACTAGGTATTAGCGTGTGTTATTTTGACGGTAAAATATAGCTTTATAATAACGTTCAACTGCCTTTCCTTACTGACGTAATCCGACCTAAGCCGATTGATATAAACATATACAGCGTACCGTACATAATAGTATGCTTTGATCTTTAAAATTACACAACAGATTTTGATGGAATTTTTAATAGATAGAGTGGTTCTAAAGGAATATGTTAAGGTAAAGTTTTCTACATTATAAATTAAACATTTACTAGCAACACAAAACAAAACAAAACAATTTCAATTCTTTGATTCATCGTGAGGAAATCTTCATGACTAAAAAGTTAAAAAACTTCTGAACAACCCGAACTTTCAGCTAAAAAGCTCAAAAATCCTGCCCCATTCAACATACGGATTGATGATACCTTAGAGACCACATATTTAAATATTTAATGAAATCCACAACAGGTTAATAGTTGCCCAGCTATTAACATATGACCCTAGAGTTTCACCTGTGGGCAAAAACTTTCATCGCTGTAATCCCTTACTTATCTCAAGGGGTTGTAACTTGTAACTTATGTTTGATCCTACGTCTTTAAATGCTGTGGTTTAGTTTAAATACCGGTTTAACCAGTCGTAGTAACCTTTATAATATTAGTATAGTATTTAATTGTATTTACTGGTCATGTATTACCATAGTATAGTTGTATTCACTGGTCATTCCCCTATAATAAAACAGGTATAAAACAGCCTTCTGAATTTCACGATTTAATCTAAACTTGTCTCGCATTATTTACTCAATTTAATTATTTATACATTAGTAAAACGTTTGAGTTAGAAGTATAGAACGTATTTGTTGTATTCTCTGGTCATTCCCCTGTAACAAACAGGTAGGTATTCTGAATTTCACGCTTAATCCATACGAATTTCGCGTCATTTCCCCGATTTATATTAAAATTTATTAAAACTAATAATGAAATAGCATTTAAAATATTATGAGTTTCTTATATTCTCTGGTCATTACCCTGTAACAAACAGGTATTCTGAATTTCGCGCTTAATCCATACGAATTTCGCGTCATTTCCCCGATTTATATTAAAATTTATTAAAACTAATAATGAAATAGCATTTAAAATATTATGAGTTTCTTATATTCTCTGGTCATTCCCCTGTAACAAACAGGTATTCTGAATTTCGCGCTTAATCCATACGAATTTCGCGTCATTTCCCCGATTTAAATTAAGATTTATTTATAGTAATGGAATGCCAGCCGCACCACACTCGTCTCACCAATTGTTCTCGCGTCAAATGGCTCGGAGGGGATTGGCTCGATTGAATTGTCAAAATTGATGATGTGATTACACCCGTCTCACACATTTGAAATGTTTCAAGTGATTTTTTAAATCGATTTATAGGGTTCGTAACCTTAAAAGGAAAAACGGAACCCTTATAGGATCACTTTGTTGTCCGTCTGTATGTCAAGACCCTTTTTCTCTGAAACACGTGGAGGTATCAAGCTGAAACTTATATTGAATGCTCTCTCTACGTCTACGGTCCTTTGAAGCTGTGAAAAAATTATAAGCCATCGCAATAAAAAGATACAGCCGTTGACGCTGAATATTTTCACAAATTTCAACATTCGCAAGGGAATCAAAACCTACAGGTTGAACACAGTTTCGTCTTATAGCACAGATAAAGGAAAAATTGTTAAAAGTATAAATTTAAAGTTTACAACATTGTAAAAATGTGTTGGTTCGGAGCCCTCGGTGCGGTCCAACTCGCACTTGAGCGATTTTTTAGACGAGTCACGATTCGTTATGAGCAGCTTTGGTGGGAAATGTTATATGTTTTGTAGTAATGTGCTTTTTATTGATACGTGGGCGGAAAGGGTCACATTTAATTTTCAGTAATTATCGCCCTGATTTGAGTTATTTTTAGAATGAGTGTTTGATGTCAGTGATTTTTATTATTAGGAATATATTTTAAAGATATCTTCTTTGCATTTATGCAAAGAACTGCTGAATGAATTTTGTTAAATTTTTAAATTAAAAAATTTAAAACTCAAATTAAAATGAGTTTTATGATTTAGGGTAGGTATTTATACATATAATCACGTATTAAATTAATTAAAATTATAATCCCCGTGAAGTGCTTGTGGAATAGAAGTATCAAGAAACCACTATCTCGATAGCTTTGAATTTCTTTTGCATATTTTATATAGCTTTTAAAAGTTTTACGCGAATAAGCTGTCTTATGATAATACATATAATTTTCTTCGTTAGACGATGAGTACCACCAGGACAAAGGCGGGATTATTAATTCCGTTCATCTTTTACTGAATTTATTTGAAATTTTTTACATTGTGAAAAATCTATTGTAACTGGTTGACTCACGTTACTTTGTCAGCTCTCAATAAAAATATTTTTCCCATTTTATGTGTCACAAATTATACAACATTTGAAACATACTTTTTCATTTCGAACCTAGCAACAAAAACAAACTCGTTAGCATTTTTTTGGTACCTAAGTATCTATCGATCTATTTCTATTATAGTTTTCTCTACATAAAAACCATCCACGTACTTCAAGGAATATAATAAAAAAAGAATTATCGAAATCGGTTCAGCCGTTCCCGAGTTATGCGCTTACCAACACATTTTGCGATTCATTTTTATATATTAGAAGATTATCCTGTTTCGTTCTCTCTTAATAAAAATATTATGATACTGCAAATTTTAACCTAAATTGATAGTATTACAATGCATTTTTTACCATATAACAGCATAATAAGGCATCGGAGAATAGCGTGTTAGAAACGTATTATTTTACCTTTTATAAACTGAATTATGACAGAATAATATCATAAATGCCGGACCATCGCGTGTGTTTTATATAAGAATCGTGATTTTTGGATATATTTTTCATGTATCCAATTTAAATATAATGGATTTTACACAAAATTTAGGCACGGTTAACATGTTAGTTTATTTTCATCTTAAATCTGCCCTCGAAAATATTTGTCTAATTTACTTTTATATATAAGTCACGAAACGATTTCTATATTAAGTACATAACGATTTATCTTTTCAGGAAAAATAAAGGCGTAAAGTACTTAAATTTGAAAGTTTTAATTGTGTGTTAGTTTGCGTTTGGCCTATTTCGAAAACTCTATCATCAGAAGAAAGTTACATTCTTGATTCGTAGTAACAGATGTCTTATTATTTATTGGTATTCTTAGCTGAGAGAGAGAGTAGTCCTACTTATAACATAAACACAAAATATGTATAGCACTATGTTTGGTACATTATCATGCGAAAACTCACTGTTCGGATTTTAACGATTCTTCGCAGCGATGTATCTTATTTTCTAGAATAACACATAAGCTATAGAAAGAAATCGTGTGAAACAGGTAGCGTGAAATAAATAAGCAATCTTCCGCCAAATTGCATCGAAAATAACGTATGTCACAACGTTCGAAATGTTCCTGAAAGTCACCGGTACATTTACATCAAACGAACATAGAGCAAGAGCATTCTTTCGTGATCTTTTACGGTTCACATCAAACGAGCGAAAGCTCATTCTAACCCCACTATGTCAAATTCTTTTAGTGTAAACAGGCGTAGAGCATTCTTTCGTTGTTCTTAGTGCGTTCGAAAAGATTCTATGCAATGTTCTAATACTGAACAACACTGAATACGAGTTTTCGTTTACACTAAAAGACCACGAAATAATGCTCTTGCTCTAGCTCTAGCTCTATGTTCGTTTGATGTAAATACACCCTTAAGACCTGTTTCTTCGGCATGTGCCAACGAAATGGCGATTGTTTTTTATGGATAATGGTTATAAATGCGACGATTGTGTACGTGACTCGGATCTTTGGTGTCTGATTGACTGAATATTTACTAAATCTATGGAAGATTACGATTGTTAAGGAAGTATTAAGGACTGTTTAGCTTCAGTAAAAGAATTGCTTCATGATTCAGCTTTGCTTTGCAGCTATTTTACATAATAGGTAAATTAATCTCTATCTCCTATTTTACGCTTCATCAAGTACCTACTTTCCCTTGTCTAAGGTGCTTTTTCGTCCAAACATGTAAATTCTGATCATTAAGATCATTAAAGATGCGATTGGCATGAAAATAGAACAAACAACTTCGGCATAACTATAATAATTATAACCATTGTATAGCATAGTATTCATACTAGCTCTACCATCGCATTCTTCATGACTCTACCTAATTATGAGCAACTAGAGGTCCGCTCCGGCTTCGCCCGTGGTATATATTTCGCAATAAAAGGTAGCCTATGTCCTTTCTCGGGTATCAAAATATCTCCATACCAAACATGCAAATTGGTTCAGTAGTTTAGGCGTGACCGAGTAATAGACAGACAGACAGAGTTACTTTCGCATTTATAATATTAGTATGGATTATTACGAACAAATGAATACTTAATTTAGAACTTTCGTACATCAGATTAATCATATTAATTGGAAATAAAACTATTCATATCAGTCACGAATTAGGAGAGGTAACTTTGCTGCGGTACCACCAACGCAGAAGTTTGACATCAAACTTATAATTACACACATAATGAATCTATGGAAGATTACGTTTGTTAAGGAGCTCTTATGGACTGTTTAGCTTCAGTAAAAGAATTGCTTCATAATTCAGCTTTGCTTTGCAGCTATTTTACATAAGGTATAGGTAAATTAATCTCTATCTCCTATTTTACGCTTCATCAAGTACCTACTTTCCCTTGTCTAAGGTGCTTTTTCGTCCAAAACATGTAAATTCTGATCGTTAAGATCGTTAAAGATGAGATTGGCATGAAAATAGAACAAACAACTTCAGCAAAACTATAATAATTATAACCATTGTATAGCATAGTATTCATACTAGCTCTACCATCGCATTCTTCATGGCTCTACCGAATTATGAGCAATTATTACGAACAAATGAATACCTAATTTAGAACTTTCGTACATCAGATTAATCATATTAATTGGAAATAAAACTATTCATATCAGTCACGAATTAGGAGAGGTAACTTTGCTGCGGTACCACCAACGCAGAAGTTTGACATCAAACTTATAATTACACACTTGAATAATATACGATTATATTATAGTTAAGAATATGGAAAATATCATTTAATTATTTATCTTTAGAAAAAAATTTAAGGGGAAAAATAAATTAAGCGCGTTATTCAGATTTCATTCTATTTTTTGTTGTTTTCTGTAAATTTCATTATTTATTTCGATCCTTTTTTGTGCTGGCAACTTAAATTACCATGCAGTGAAACAAAACTTATTTTAAGAAAAGTAATACAGAAGGCGGCCTAATTATTCATACCTCATAAGTTTTCTCTTCAAGGTAACTTCCTGTGTGCCGCTAATAATACTTGCGAGATCTATTACATAATTACTGAAACCATATAAAATATAACATGGAAATATTACGTAGTTAATACTAAACTCACCAAATAATATACTCCAAATGGCATCACAACAACTGCGACTAAAAGGTCCGCAACAGCCAAACTAACAATGAAATAATTTGTAGCGGTCTGTAAACTCTTTTCCCTTGCCACACTTAAAATCACCAACACATTACCAAACAGCGTTAACAATGGGAACACTATCAACGTCAACGCCCACAGATTATACACACCATCTGTCAAACCTGAACTGTCATTTCTGTCAAACACGAAGCTGTCAAATGTGAAATTTAAATATGTTTCGTTCAAAAACGTTCGATTGTGATCCGTATACGTTGAATTCGTCGTGCATAATATGGGTTTTGTTCTCTCCATTTTACGGAGTTGTACATTTTGTTTTATGTGATTCGGTCGTTTCTGACTGGATGGTCAAAATTGTTCGCGCGTACTCCGCCGCGAGGTCTGGCGTCATCCATTTTGAAACCGCGGACCTGGAACAAAATGTTGATTAGTAACGGTTTTAGATATTTTATGCTTATAATTATGTATGTATATGTTACTACTAATAAATCCCTCTTAATAATAGATTTATAATCATGTAATCTATACTAATATTATAAAGCTGAAGAGTTTGTTTGTTTGAACTCGCTAATCTCAGGAATTACTGGACTGATTTGAAAAATTATTTCGGTCTTAGATAGCCCATTTTATCGAGGAAGGTTATATATAGGCTATAATATATCATGACGCTAAGACCAACACGAGCGGATCACTGCGGGTAAAACCGCGGAGCACAGCTAGCATTCAATAATCCTGTGATACAAGAAATGAAGCTTATTAAATTCCTTGCATTAGTCGTCTCAATGAAGCCGCATTCTTCATCTTAATATCACCAATAAAATCTAAACGGAGCTTTATTGAAATCAATTTTTCTTAATAACGGCTCTCTCAGTCAATAGTCTTCTTAAAAAAAGAAATTTCCCGCGCGCACAGATCTTTATAAAATTAAATTCGCGCCAAAAGAACGTTGACGTATTGACGTTTATTCCGTTTATATTTATTCTGAATTTATAATAAGGAATCCATCTTTGCCAAACGAGGCATGATAATTGAATTTGTGTTGTGATATTGTATTTGTTCGTTATTCGTGGGGTAAATATATCCGTCGAGATGAATTGAATTATTTGTGCCTATTGGAGTGTTTTTGAATTTATTCAATTGGTTGGTGGTATAAGAGTCGAATTAATTTCGACAGTAATAATTTTTAACAATACCTACGCGATGTAATCACTCAAGTACTTTTATTTATTTCGTAAAAATTAATAAGTAATTTGGTGCGTTGTAATTGAAGATTTTTCATCATTGAAGTGTAATACTTTTATATTATCCGATAGTTAACGCGATTATCTATTTAAATAAAATACCCAATTGAATGAATATTCCTTCAAAGCATCTCATCATCTTATTAAATTGCAACTAAATTAAGAATTTTAAACACATGGTACAGTCACAACAACAAGTCATATTCGTTACAAAATAGTGTATATTTATAAATTTAAGCTGTACCTCGGTAGAATTTAATCAGATACCAAAATAACATTCCTGTTTCAACAAGTGATTTGCGCCCGGTTTGTTTCGAGTTACGTGGACAATTAACAACAAAATATATTATATAATTTGTAGCTTTATTATATAGTTTATAGCTTTCCACCCGCGTCTTCACCCGCTTTCTCTAAAATATAATAAATTATATACTAAAACCTTCCTCTTGAATCACTCTATCTATTTAAAAAAAACCGCATCAAAATCCGTTGTGTAGTTTTAAAGATTTAAGCATACAAAGGGACATAGGGTCAGAAAAAGCGACTTTGTTTTATACTATGTAGTGATAGAGAGAGATATAAAAGCCATCAATATAACTAAGATGAAATAACTCAAAGTTCGAATCGTGAAATTGGAATTTATCAGAGATGTAATAGTTCTTTTAGTTCAGAGAATTTAATAAAGGATAATGTTATTTGATCTGGATTCCTGTTTGTTCAGAAGAATACAGTTTAAAAATATTTCATGTGTCGTAATTGACTGGTTTATTATTTATTTGTCTCGACTCTAGATTGACATTTGAACCCAAAAATATGAGCCACCTGTTGGCGGACTATCGTTTTTCGATTCCCAAAGCCAAGTGCTAAAACACAATCACATTCACAAACGCAAAAATGGTATGTATACGTATACGTTACGAACACTATTTGTAAAAAAATACCTAGCTTTTGAAGTACCTAGTGATTGTAGCCCAACGCTCCAGTTTATTCAAGTCGATATAAAATCAAAGCTTCGTATTAGATTGGGTATCATTTATTACCAGCACATAAATAAAGCCATTAATTTTAAGGAGTATTTGAAAAAAATGCCTACCTCAGGTGGCTTGTACCGCGAATCGGCAATAAAACACATTTATACTCGACGATGTCGTACAATAAACTGATCATCAATTGAACAATACATGATATGATTCTTTTAAATAGCAACCTTATTTCTTTAAGAATAGATACGGGAAATATGTTGACTCTTATAAAATGGATGGAAGCGATAGGTAGCCGTTGCGGACGTCTTTTATGGAATTGAATTAGGGGACCTAACGCAAGGTCTAATGGACAGCACGGATTGGTACTGTCGAGGAGAAAAGTCTATGTAGGTATTGTAACATTTACTTTAAAGTTTATAAATAGTATAGTTGAATGTACCCAAATTATGAAAACACATATAAATACGCGTTTATTAGCTTCACCTGTATGTTTGTGGAACCGACATGTTTGTATGAAACCGAATTCTTTATAGGTACTTGATTTCGGATCGTTGACAATACAATAATTTTATTTAATTACATTGTTTTTGTTATCTATGTATTAAATTAATAAAATCGTAAGCTTAAAAGTTGCTTTTTGTCAAAAGAATTTCAAAACTCCGGCAAAAATCTAACTGAGGTGCTATAATTACTGTATACTGTATAGTGCGAAAACCACTTCTTGGTCAGCGGCCAACCCGATGTCAAAGTTGATCAAGCCCTTTGAAAGTGTTTCGCGTGGCTTAACAATTTCAATCTAACAACAGCCTAGCTTTTTCTGCCCTACACGAAGGCACTCAACTGAAATGTGACAAAGCGGTCATTCATCAGCAAATAAATGTTTGGCATTTCATACGAAGCTAGAGTCGTACAAAGAACTTTTGTGGGAACGAGGCACAATAGTATGTATTTTTTCAGAAATAACAAAAAAAATGTTTGTCATACTTTTTTTCAACCAGTGCGGTGCCCTCAAGCAAAATTATAACAGAATGCTAACTTTTAATGTTTCTAATTTATTTTATTTATTTACTAAGAATCAATATTTTTTCCAGTTATATGACATCTAAATAAGGATTCTGTAAGACATGTCTACTTAATATTTTTATTTAAATTAATTTTTTAACAGAAGAGATTTTGGCCGCTTGAAGTTCTACCCCTATGCATCTATAGAACTAGAAAAATGTTATTAAGTATAAGATAGTTCGTTATTTAGTAACTTTTAATATGTTTCAACAGATTTGTTATAAACGCGTGAAATGGGCCATAAATTTCCAAATCAATTTCTGGTTTATAACTCAATTTTATAGCCCTGACGTCCCACGGCCCCAAGTGGGGTATGAGGCATATTATTTTCTAGATCATAAACGATTTGATAACCTAACTACGTCTTAATAGGAGGACTGCTTATATTGTCATAGTGAAAAGATATAGTATATATATTAAAAAAAATATTGTTTCTAATAATAGGTTGAAGTTGTTCTTATTTAAAAACACAACAAATAATAAAATTTATTAATTAAATTTGAGTTGATCTCTACACAACTTAATGTTTATTTAGTAAGTCAATTGAAAAAGTATGTATAGAAGCTATATCCTAAAGTTTATTATAATATAGTATACAGGGTGTCCCACTATTGGTATACTAAGCACGAAGGGACTTGTAGTTTTGCATACACTGATCACGTAAAAAATACTTAAACAACAAAATTGCATCAATTTTTGCAAAAATTTTCCGCCGACCGCTTCGCTAATGTGCGCATTTTGTCTATGAAAACATAATCTTAAACGATAGGTCACGTGCTGGTAGCAAAGCTGGGCGGGTTGCTTGTTATGGGTGTACACATAGAGTTTTAAGAATTCATCTATTTGAAAAAAAACTTTGTCTGGAATTTTATAAGTATTTTTTACGTACTCGTAAAACTAAACTAAACTCGTAAAACTCGTACTCGCGTATGCAAAACTATAACCTCTTTGAGCTTAGTATACCAACAGTGGGACACCCTGTATATCTGTGAAAAGATGACTACGATTTTGCGTAGTCAAAAATTTTTATTAGATTATTAGATCTTTCTGTATTTTTAACTCGATTGTACTAGGGACATTGGCTACCTTCAGTATGAGTGTCATTTAGTATGTATTTGCATTATGAGTCAAGTTGTTGCAAATTTATCGCTGTTTAATTTAAAAAGTGCGACTTCTAGATACGTATAAATCTTTCCAATAAATTGATATAAATTTATTTATACCGATCTATACTTACTTTAGTTGTGTATAAAATGTTAGAAAAAATTATGTTTTCTAAAAAAAGTAGACCTTACTTTCCCTCCGTTATATTTATTATTAATTTATCATATACAACATAAACAGCGAGACAAACAGACATACATAATTACTTTCAATTTGACTCTGTTTAATTATTCTGTTAACCTAGGGTTAACTAAGCTTAAAAATGTAAAAGCTCTTAGAAATAGAGCTTTTAAATTGAAGTATGCTACTGCTGGGTTTCCACACAATTTTTAAAAATATCATTTGTGAAGTGAAGCGTCAAAAATATCTTGACATTTCGAGCTACGCCTTTCAATGTAGATTAAAAATGAAGGCACAGTAAAAAGAGACAACTGAATTAATTCCAAAGGGATTAGAGAACGACTTCCCGCGCTTTATTATAATGTACATTCTTCATAATTCTAATTAAATTCGTAATTAAACCTCCTTGAATGTTTAACTTTTTAATGTTTACAACTTCACCTTGTTGTGGACAGATATAAGTTATGTAGTTTTTACTTAGCATTAATGCTCTGAGGGTTTTTACGATGCAAGTTTTTGAGATTTTTTTTTGTTTGTCGTACCTAAAGATTATTGAATAATTTTTTTGGTTTGCTTTTTTGCTCTAAACAGATGAATTGTTTAAATTCAATTCGAAAAATATATTTTTTTATTTCAATAATAATAAATAATTGTGGTATTATTAAGACCGAAGATACTACTTATACGAAAATGAAATACACAATATTAAATAATATAATAACCACACCAACCAACCAAACAAACCCAGCCAATCTTCTTGATCTACAGCTTTGCGTGTATTATATATCTCCCTTTCCTTATTTACTCCCAGAATTTATAATTTGGACGTATGTACTGCAATCTGGTAAAATTATTACAGTAGAATTGTAATGTTCATACATTTGAATCCAACAAGTTACATAGCAATACTACGTTCCAGTCATGCTGCTATCCATTCTCATACCGTTTAGCTTATTAGGCATCTTATAGACGAACGTTTGTTTTGTTTTATAATAACGCTTTATGATAAGCTATGTGTATAGTGATTTTTGTTATTGCTTTATATTTGTCCAAGTTTCCATTTTTATAGGAAAAGATTAATCTATGTGCAAATATAGTACATTATTTGATATCTAAATTTATGTTAACCTTGGCTTTCCTTCTGCAGTTTCCGTGTTGCCTAAATCTTAACAAAATTGAAAATATAATATGGTAAAACCTTCCTTTTCAACCACTCTATCTATTAAAAAACGCACAAAAATCCATTGCGTTGTTTCAAAGATTTAAACATACAGACAGCGGGAAATGACTTTGTTTTATACTATATCGTAATACAAATATTATCAAATTATAAACTCAACCACACAAAAGACGTCATAACCAATACAAAAGACAATTACTAGATATTCCCAATGCATTTTATTTAAATTTAAATCGAACAAATGAAAAACGTACGGTTTTAAAACACAATTGCTAGTAACTCCCAATGCACTTTATTCTAATCATGTTAAAGAAATGAAAAACGCACGTTCCTAACAAGCCTTTTGCTACAAATTGACAGAGACGTATCTGGCAATCGTATGGAATTACCTGTCAGCCGGTGAAATAATTCTATCCATTGTGTGAATCCAATGTGGAAAATAGTTCACATGTTTTTACATTTTAAAGTTCTTTCTGTGGTTTGTATCAATGGAATGAAATATATTCTTTTGTTTCGTGGAATTTAATATTTTTTATTTATGTGGCTTTGTTTTTATATTTTGTAATTAAATAATATGTGTAATTATTAATTTTCGGGAGCTTCTATTTTCTGAGAGCTTTTGAATTGTATATGAAAATGTAATGTTATATGCATCGATAATAATTTTAATTGTATCGATTTCATATTTAATTGTACAGACATAAATTGTAAACAAAATATACACTTTGAGGCATGTTTTTCTTTTCTGTATTTGGTACATTAAATCTTGTTATATTATATTTATTATGTTTTGTAATCTTATATATAAAAATGAATCGCAAAATGTGTTGGTAAGCGCATAACTCGAGAACGGCTGAACCGATTTCGATAATTCTTTTTTTATTATATTCCTTGAAGTATGAGGATGGTTTTTATGTAGAGAAAACGTAAACATGTACCACGGGCGAAGCCGGGGCGGACCGCTAGTAGTTTATATAAATTGGATTAACACGTGTATCGTGTAAGCTTTTTATGTGTGTTGAACAGGCGTTGATCCAGCCCTTAGAAATGTTGTGGACAGTTACAGCCAGACAATCGGATTATGATTTTATTTAAACTAAATGTAGAGCATGTCAATAAATATAATATATTTACATAAAATAAATGTATTTACATAGCGCTATTAATCATATAATATAATTTTTTAGATATTGAAACGTTAATCCATACTTATAATATTATTACTTATTAATATTATAAATGCGAAAGTAACTCTGTCTGTCTGTCTGTTACTCAATCACGCGTAAACTACTGAACCAATTTTCAAGAAATTTGGTATGGAGATATTTTGATACCCGAGAAAGGACATAGGCTACTTTTTATCCCGGAAAAA